>NW_022681454.1:153525714-153747883 GCF_009764315.1 Trachypithecus francoisi
AGAATATTGTAACCTAGAAGATTAGGTAGTTTGTGCATGTTAGATTTTAACCCATTAAGAACAAGGAAAGAAGAACAGAATCTATTAGGTAGGCACAGAATGATTTGGAAAATAAGCGGAATGGAGCATCCAGAAGGCTATGAAAGGGCAAGGGCAGAAATAAAAAGTTTACCATAGCAAGGAAGAAAAACAATGACCATAAACTCTTGAATATTTCTATCAACACAAAAGACATTCACTGAACTCATAAGATCAAACAGCGTTCTTAAGGGTACTGATTTTATGATTCAGTATCTTTATTGAAGAATAGAGCCTCTTCTAAGTGTTTATACTGACTGCAAAGCTTCTTGCCCCATCTCACCCAAAAAGATATTGGCCTCAATAAGAACATGATGATTTTTTTAAATGATGTATTCTAGTTTCCCTTCTCTCTATCCACTTTTTCTGTTTCATAGTTTAAACTTTTGCCTTTATGATGATGATACTCATTTATAGATTTGGCTTTCATTTGCCTGCCAACATATCTCTGGTTCCATTTCTCTATTTCCTCCAAGAAGATCTCCAGGTGATAGAACACAAGTGAACAGGTAGATACTGGGAGGCAAGATGATGTTTTGGCATGTGCCACATTTGAGTAACTTACATATATCTAAGTATAAATGTCTAATGGGGAATTAGATATATGGGTTAGAACCAGATGAACAATCTGAGCTGGAATATAAATTTATGAGTCACCTGGGTACAGGTACTAGTTCACCTTGCTGGATTTAACGATATAGCCCATGAAGACTGAGTAGCATGAATGAAAAAGAAAGTAGGAAGATGAGGGGCTATGAATCGAATTCTGGGGATTCCAATTTTAATATTTAAGATTTGGACAGAGGAAGGAGAGTCCAAGAGGAAAAATGAGAAGCACAGACCATAAAATAACAACAACAACAATGAGGGTATGAACTGCAGAGTGTCTTAGAAACAAAAGGAGGAGAGTTTGGAGAAGGAGGAACTCGGATAATAAAGGAAGTCATATGAGACAAAGATTGAATGAGGTATGGACAATTGTGGTGAATTCATCAATAAATACCATTGGTAATGAGTTAATGGTAAGTATGGAAGTGGAGAGAATGAGACTTTGAAAGTAGGGTTGAAAGAAAGGAAAGATATAAGGCAGTAAATTGAACAGCAGGTGGGATTAGGACTTTCTTTAAAATGAGAAAAATCTGATCATATTTCTTTGCCGAGAGGAAAAGATCAAAGCAGTCACATACACAGAAGAAAGAAGGGGCCAAGGATCGAGTTTCCACCCTCAAGAGGCAGATGCAGATTGAATTGAGACCTGGGGTGGAGATACGTTCCTGGTATCATATTTCAGCAATTGAAGGAATAGTTTCTGGAATTGTTACAGTTTGTCTTTGATTTTTAGCTTTGCAACCTTAAGTAATTTGTTAAATTAATGACACCTCTCTCAAGTAAGTTATCATACTTAAATAAAGTATTCCTTTTAATGTTCTCTGACATAAAAATTAACTAATACAGTTTTGGTATATTTATAATATTAAATAAAACAGGAGGTAAGCATATAAGGATATAAGCATGTAAGGATGGGTATGGCTTAAACTAATTTTTTATGGATGGATATTAGCAAATCTTGCACAATTTCACCAGAATTTTTTAACCTCTCTGTGTCATGGTAGACGTGGTCATTGGTTGGGAATGACTGAGTGAGTGGTCGATTGGGGAGCTTGAGGATAATAGCAGAGATTTGAGAGAGTTTTGTAGAAAATGGAAGAGGGAACACTAACGAAGGGTGAATGATGGAGAAAATATATGTGTATGAATTTTGAATTTAAAACATTTTTCTTTTCTTTCTTTTTCTTTCCTCTTCATCGTTTTTCTTTCCCTTCCCCTCCCTCTTCTCCCCTCCCTTCTGCCTCCTCTCCCTTTCCTCTTCCATCTCCTCCTCCTCTTGCTCCTACTTCTTCCTGCTTCCCTCTTCATCTCCTTCATCTCTTTCTCCTCATTCTTCTTCTCAGTTTCCACCTGCTCCTTTAGCAATTTTAAACAGTTCCGATACAGGAGCAGGAAAGGCAGATTTGTTCTGGGTGAGGGATTTACTTGTCGAGTGTGACATAAATGCAAGTGGATTAAGGGTGTTGGCAAAAGATTAGCCTAAGTGGAAAGAAAGTGAGGACAGCAGGGAAAAAAAAGGCATGTTTAAGGGCCCTTGAATA
This sequence comes from Trachypithecus francoisi, assembly GCF_009764315.1. Taxonomy (NCBI): domain Eukaryota; kingdom Metazoa; phylum Chordata; class Mammalia; order Primates; family Cercopithecidae; genus Trachypithecus; species Trachypithecus francoisi. Next base: position 153,527,943 of record NW_022681454.1, read on the forward strand.
GCATGACATTGTAGGAGATGGAGACTAAAAGAACTGGGATAATAGGCATGGTAATAAGAGAGAAAGATAATATAGGGTAAGATTTCAGAGGCGTAGTAATCCTAAATGATGGCAAATTTGGCATGACAACTATAGATGTACAGAGGAGAAATTAAGTGAATGCCAATTAGAAGGAAACAGACGTTATATACGTAATTTACATGGACATCTGAACCATGTGCCAACATTCTAAATACATTTTGGAAGATAACCAATTTGAAGACCACAATGAGTGGTAGAGAATTACGAAAGAGTTTTAAATAAAAGGAGGAGGTAGCAGTGATCTGGAGGAAGCAGTTGAGAGTAGAATGTAGACAAGGGTATTTATTAAAGGGTGGCTTGTCACTGGAGAGGCCCAGGTTTCAGCTAATGGCAAGGAGGTTGAAGGATAATTCTGAATATAAGGTAGAAGAAAGGTATTGTGAGATTACATCAGTGCCACTTGGGGCAGGGGAGAGGAGGGAGCGCTTTTCCAAACTTTATTCCCCAGTGAGTCCCCACTTAAGCCCTGAGAGTCAAGCCAGCCATGTGTCTCTCTTAATACAACTCTTCCCCTTCCCCTGTAATTCCCAGGTCTAAGCTAAAGAAAGAGGAAAGTTTCTGTTATGATTATGCTTGACAGATACAGATATTTAGATTAGAGCATTATGACCTTCTTGTGAATGAAAATGATCAAAGGAATTTTTATTGTGGAAGAGAGACTAGAAATCATGAGGTGAGCCCTGGTTTCACCAGGGGTGGAACTACCCATAGCAACAGTGCAGGGGAAAGAATCCAGATGTTTTCTACTTTTGACCTTTGGAATTCCACTTCTTAGCATAATGGGTATAGCTTTTTTTGATAGTCATAAATTCACATTTGTTTCTTGCTCACAAGAGATTCAAGATTCTCAAACCATAGTTGATTAAAACTCATAGGAATATTATTAGAAGATGCATAGAATCAAAATTAATAATGATTATCATTAGTGAATGTTAGGGGTTACTTTCTTTCATTGAATTCTAAATAGACTAACCCATGAATATTTTAGCTGTTATTTTCTTGTTGTATTCTTAGATTTGGCAAATGATTATGATTTGAAGCATGCATCATAAGACTCTTTTGCATATTGAAATGTGTATCTGCTTTGAATGGGCTAGAAACAATTATTGATTGAATTTTTGCATACATACAATCTGGCTGGCTGCTTCAGCCTTGTTTAAGGGGTTCAATTAAGCAGTAGGGCATGTTTACTTCCTTTCCTGTTGGTCTTTACTTCCGTCTGCCTGACAGTTGCTCTTTGTACTTCTCATTGTCATCCATTTTCTAAACATGTCCAGCTCAGGAGGACTAAATTGCAGTGAACTCCTGTCAGTGCTGATGGACTGGCTGACTTCCAGGCCCTTCTTGTTGGTGATCTTGTCAAAGCATTACATGCTGATTATGGTTTATTGATGATGCCTGTGAAACTACTTAAGAGACCAGATGTAGCATCTCTGAGCAGTTGAAGCCTCACAGCTGGTTAGTATGTTGCACACTACTTCTGCTTTCTAAACTACACGATGCCGTATCACTGACACCATACCTGATAACCCCTTGAAGGACATGCAGTGCGTCTTGGCTGATTACTTTCTGATTTCTAGATGCTTCAGCTCATATTACTGCCTAAGTAAAAACTTACAGTAACTTTCTGTACTCACTGATATTTTTTTCTTTCAGTAAAACAACAGTGTATCTTAAAAATATTTTCTGACTATAAACAAGTTTTCAAAGAATATCTTCATTATAGAACATTGATATATGAGTAACTTAAAAATTGGAATCCTTGAATATTTGAATATGTGATGAGGATTGGGATGAGTGGATCATGCTTGCCAATATGTTCGATCTATTTTATTTTGGTCCCAAAGTTCTTATTTTTAGGAAAAATATTGACAGAAGGATTATAATCATGAATATTCCAATTTGATCAAGACCCAGAATTTGTTATAAGCATCCTTTGAAATTTTATTTCACTTTTAAGACTGAGGTAATACTAATATCTGAAATATCAAGAAGAACTGTGTATGTAATTCTGTTATCAAAATTTTTACCAAGTGCCATTTGAATTTATGTTATTAATAGAAATAATTGTGAAACAAAAAGTCAGATCTAAAATAAAGTCAACAAAATAACTCCTAAATGAATTCAATTCTGGAATTGAATGTTTCTATTATTTTAATATTTTCCAAATGGACACATACTTGCCTAATATTTAACTGTTACTTAACACGACAAGTTTATCTTGTATTGTACTAGCTAGGAATACAAAGATAACTATATGATTGCTGAAATCCTATGTGTCTTAAAAACAGAGGTGCTTAACTAGAGGATTCGTACAGTAAATTAGTTCCTGACCACTAGATGGAGCTATGCAACCTCTTGCATTATTAACAGATTTCTTAGAAACTATTTGCTTTCCTTGAAGGGAAAACATTATCCTTGAAAATTTCTGAGGACAGTCTTTTTCCCTCCCATTTTAACCCCATCTTCTATTGATGACTGAAAAATGCCCCATATTCTCTGTATAATGACACAGCAGCATTACGGTAATGACATGGTAGTGTAATCATTATATTATGTTCTAGGAAGGAAGTAGATACATCGCCAAGGTCACCCTAGAGTTAAATCAGCCTCTCCACTAATAGTAATAGGTCACTCATGGTGACTTGCTAACAATTCTTCCTTTTTCTATTCATTGGTTCAAGACACAACTCATTAACTTCATCTATTTGAATTGTAGACCACAGTTTGCTTCTAGGATTTAGGAGGCTATGGAAATGTGATTACACTTGGAGCGAGTGCATAAACCACTAACAGTGTAGCAAGTACAAATAATAGTTTTTCTTTTCATTTTATCAGTTACCCATCATGATTAACTTAGTAAATAATCTATAGGTCTTTTTGGCCCTGGAGGAATGCGTCTCACCCCTAAACAATGATTAGCATTGCATGTGAAAAACTTAAGTATAATTACAATCTTGTGCTACTTAATGTTTATCTTTCCTTGTAAAGAAAGACATTTCATTTTGATTTATAAGCAGTTATTTCACTATTTTGGTTTTCACCCTAAATTTAACCAGCAAAAATTAAAAAAAATTTTCCTTAAATATTTCATTGTTCTCCCTCGTAGTGAACTATAATACTATGCACAAAATAGCTATTTAATAAGTTCTTGTTAGATAAATGAAAGATTCATGACACCATGATTATAATGTATATTATGGCAGCAGTGCAATTTCATTTTTGTCTTTTACCCTTGTCCAAATTTTAGTTTATTAAATTATCATAAAACTTCAAGTAACAAATATGTTTTAAATATTTAGATATGGTATTCCATATGTAAGACAGATTTTTGGATGCTGAAATAATAATTTAAAACCCTAGACGCCACTGTGTTCCCTATTGATTCGGGTATTTAAGTAAGAGATTTCTGGACTGGAGTCATTTTAATCAAAGATCTTTATTTTGAATCTAAGGTCATACGGAAATTGGTAAATGAAGCAGTTAATTGTCAATCAAATATTTTTGATAGAGAATATTTGTGAAGAAAGGCATAATCAGAACATTTTTAAGAAAACCAGCTGTTTTTGGTGGTGGAGGGGCAGAAACTGGAAGGATGCTTCACACTGCTCTTTGCTTCTAAAATGAGGCAGTTCTGGAAAACCATAGATAAAGAACCATCCATTAATCTCTCTTGGCATTCAAGCTAACCTGATACAAACATAGGAAATACAATGAGTTGATTTTACCTCTGGGAGTAAATACAACCTCAATTTCCCTTCAGCCTGTAAAAAGCTTCTGAGAAATGTAATGATACCTGGGTTAACAGAAAGGAAGCACATTCAAATGTATATGTTTCATGTGCAAAATGATATTCCTTTGATTTTAACAGCAAGCCAAATTAACAACAGAAAATTCAGAAAACACAAAAATTGTAAATGAGAAAATAGGAATGACCCGTAATTCCATCACCCAAAGAAGACAACTTGGAGGGTTGTATATGTGTGTTCATATATGTATGGGTCTATACTGACTATGCTTACCTAATTTGCTTTTGGTTTTCTTTCCTGTAATATACAGAAAGTCTTTTTAAATATCTCTGAATCTTCTCAAATATGATTTTAGTAATTGCCTATAATTCTAGTGTATAGATGTACAATAATAATTTGGCCAGGAATATATTTTGGACCTTTAGATGATTTCTTAATCTTGATTGTTGTAATCGATGTTATACTTTTTAATATGAGTTGATGTATGGTGAAAGTCTGTCTCAGAATAATTTTCTATATATTTATTATCATATGCTTACATGGTAAATATTTATACATATTATAAACCCATATATATATTTTATTACTGATTTTTAGCGTGTAAAAAGGGAAGGCTTGTACAGCAACCAGGCTTTCTACTGACAAAACGTGAGGGAAACAATAGGGTGGATGAAGCGTTTGTTTAGTTGTATTTTTGAAATAGTTGGCAGGAATACGCAAAGATTGTATCTATCTATACTTTCCTAGGTCCTTGAACTCCTGATTTCTGAGGAGAACCTAAATGCAAAATAATGTTCTCCAAAGCAATCACATTTGTAATCAACATCAAGGCAGGGTATATTATAGCAGTGAGTAAAAGAATTAATGTACAGGCACAGATGCCACTCCCAGCAGGCCTGCTGACAGTGAGCATTTTACTCATTTTCTCTATTTGGCCATAATTTCACTCAAGGTCCCATTTGTAGTAAAGCTCAAGTAAACTTAACAACTTACTCTAGAAATGCAATGAAAATGATAAGCAAAGTGCTATTGTGCTCACCAACATGGTGCTACCAAGCAGCTGTCACACGCTGGTTTTTCATTACATACAAACGATTTTGTCACTTTCTAAAGGAGAATTTTCATCTATACCTTTTCATTTTCACTTTTTATTTTAAAACAATTTTCAACTTACAGAAAACTTGCAAGGATAGTGTGAAGGATGAATACCCATAACCCAGATTGATGACATTTGACCATACTTGTTTTATTGTATATTCTCCTTCCCTTCCTCCTTTCCTTCCTACTTAGCTACATCTATGTATCTGGCAGGAATATAACTAAGAGATGCTATGTTCTTATTATACTTTATCCTATATTATTTTATAGGTTGTTATAATATCAATATTCTCATTACTGGTGATTTTTAACTCTTATTTGTTGATTAAAGTGATACCTCAAGGCAAAGTTACTATTTTTCTTTTGTAATGAATCATTACTTTGATAAAATGAATCATTTTATCAACAGACACTTTGAAAGTATATAAGTTTCACTTTCCTAATCATACTTTTACCCACTAGTTTTGGCATCCACTGAGGATCCTTGACTGAAATTGCTGTTCCTATGATTTTTGCCAGGTGGTGGTTTTTTAACTCCATTACTCTATACTTAACATAAAACACTAACAATATCATTTTTTATTTTGCTGCTAAATTGCTGCAAATCTGGCTAAAGCCACTTTAGACTGGTTTTGGTGTCATATTTTGACATTTCCCTTCTGTGAGGATAAAATATTACTTTCCAGCACATCAATATGTTCTAGGTTCGTTTGTATTTGTCTTGCACCAGTCTCTGAGTCAGCCATTTCTTTAATGAGTCCTGGTTCTTGTTAGTGGAGAATGGTCTTAGAAACCAAAATATTATAAGCTAGATGTGCTTATTGCCACTTGAGTTTACTGCTTCTTAGTACCACTGGGTGGGCTAATTAAAAAAAATAATATATATGTGGTGTATGTCTATGAACATATACATGCATACACATTTATATACACACATTTACATCTATGCTTCTGTCTCACACCTTAAATTCATACCAATGCCACAAGTTTACATCAATACCTCCAGTCCTAATCCAGACTCATAGAATTCACTCTGGCATCTCTTTTCCAGACTTGTAGTTCTCTTTTCTGACAATGAGGAACTTCGTTTCTATTTGCTTATTTTCTCAACACCCACATTATAAATCAATCTCAATGATCACCCAGAGCTGCTGCCAAAAACCCAGCATGGCTGTCGTTTTGCAGAGGTCCTCAGTTTGCTCTCTCAGCTGCCTCCAACAATAGTAGTGGGGGAGGCACAAGACAAAGAGATGAAGAACAGAAGTGAAAGATCCCTGATGGCTTTTTGACTGTATTATTCAAAGAAGGAAGGAAGGAAGAAAGGAAAAGAGTCTAAATATTTTAATGTATAAATAATTTGATCAGAAAAAAATCCTTTACTGTTAGCTTTCTTTGAGTAGTTTTAATTCAATCAAACAAGAAATATATGTAACATTTGAAAAAAATAATCTCAAAGAGCATGATTTGGGTCTTTGATAAATAGCAAAGGCCAATGTCATGTGAAATGATCTGAGAATTCATGCAGTTTATCTCCAAATCATGATTTTTCCCTTTATGATTTGATCATGGCTGCATAAAACTCTAGGGGTAGATGGCTGGCATACATAGGTTTATTCTTAATTCATTTTGATGTGGTCAATTTTGTTTAAATGATATTCAAGCATTAATGTTAAATATCCAGGATATAGACTTTTGATTTTTTGAGTTTATTCACTCAGGAATATGAGGTTCTTTCACAGAATATCAAAGATATCCACAACATTTTCATTTGATTCCCAGCTGAAAGAACATAATGAAATTAAAGTCATCTTTCCTATTCCTTAATAAATGCTATGAATTGAAATTGAGAGCTAATAACTGAAGTGCCTAACTTCTGAGCATTTTAGCAGAGTTACTCACGAAATTCTTCAGTGGCACAGAGGAGCTGAATGCAAAGGAAGAGAAGCTTAAACACAAAAAACGTAGTGAAAATTGAATTTTCTTTTGTAAGAATATTGTACACAGGACTGATTTATGTCAAGAAAAAATGTTTTGCAGTCAAATTAAGTTATTGACATTATGTTAGAAGGCTACAATGAATGGGATGTAGACCTGCATACGTTACATTTTCTTGTCTGATTACTTACAAAGTTTCAGTCACAAACAATCTGTCTTCTTGTATTACCAATGTTTCAAGCAAAGAAGATTAGATGTTATGCATTGGTGTTGTCATACAGTTGTGAAATGGACAGATTTGTGTATTTATTCAACAAACATTTATTGAATGCCTACTATGTTTTAGGCATTATTCTACTTCCTTACAGTACAGTGATAAATAAGATACCAGTGACAAATAAGGTAAATGAGATAAGTGATATTTAATCCTTGCCCTCATAGCTCTTACATAAGGGGGGAAGCAGACAATGAACACATTTTAAGTATAAATATACACACATAAAATATTACAGATAATGTTAAGTTTCACTATGGAAAATAAAAGAGAGTAATGGGACAGACTCAGGTAGGTGCTAGTCTATTGAGAAACACTAGCCACTGCAGAGTAATTATAAAACTTTACATGTTAGAACGGTAAAAACTTGAGACATTGTTTATTCCCACTCCATCTTTTTGCAAATACTAAACCTGAATTCCACAGAACTTGAGACTTGCCTAAGGTCCCATGGTTTTTGATGTTCTTGCTGGGATTTGAGTTCTAGTGTCTAGTAGACCGTTAGTCACAGTCACTATGTGATATCCTGGAAATGTACTAGAAATGGAGCCACTCACTTTCATGTAGCTCCTTGTGATCCAGACACGGTCCATATTTTTAAATTTAGCTCCTGATTTTTTTATCGTTATTAAATTACTACTCGTACATAGTTGTAGATGACAAATTCTTTATCATTATATAGTACTATGTATTCTAATAATATTTTCAACAAAATAAAATAACAAAAATAGTAGTCTCTGTCCCCATCTCTTCCAATTCCTGATTCCTATTTCTAGAGGCAATCGTGTTTTGTTTTTGCTAAGGTTTCTTCTAGAATGTACTTCCATATAGCTAAAGAATATGCCATATTTCTATTTCTTGGTTTTCCATTTTTTGTACCTAATAGTTTCATTAAACAGGCCCAATTCCTGTCATATGATAACAGCAAGACTGAAAACATCTCTGATAGTTTTCTTAAATTTACTTGGTGGAGCTAGTATTTTCTTTGATCGTAGATAAAATTTAGGATAATCGTTTGGTCAATTTTGTTTAAAAAAAGCCCGTACATTCAATAATTAATATTCCTGTTCTAAACAATGGTAAAATATTTAATGTCGAGGCATGCATGCTTTTCTCCTCCTGCCTACATTTGTGGTAGGCTGTCAGCTTGCACAGTTTTGCACAAAGGAGGAGACGTGGATTCTTGGATCTCCATTTCTACTTCTATGAGATTCTATGCTTCTCCTTAATTTGCTAACCCTTGAAAGTCAAATCTTGTGGTGGAAATGAGAGCAGAGAGGGGTTTTCTAGGCTATTCATAATATGAGATGGTGTACTTCCACTCTGGGGAAGATATACATTGACCTGTTCTCTTGTAAGATCATTTTGTGGATTCTTTTGACATCTATCCTGATTGAAATTCCCTCACCACCAGTTCCTGGAAATTCAGAGTCACCTTTCTATTGGAGACTTCGTTTTTCAACTTATCCAACTGACTGGATATAACATATCTAGCCCTAATTATGGGCCACATCTGGTCTGCAGTAAGCAGCCATGCATTGTGTATCCTGACAAACTCTGAGAGTGTAGGCAGTCTTCTGACTGAAGGACTTGTCTTGCACAAAGGTTGGGTTTTTCCTCTATGCTAGTGGCAAGGGGCAACACTACTTCTCCCCTCACATAGGGAAGAACATGGGACTCACAGTTATCATTAAACCTCTCCCCACATCCTTGCCTCTCCTTCTCCCCCAACTCATTTCCTTGCCTCTCCATTTGTATTTATGGACTGCAGTTAGATATTCAACTAAGTGTTGGCAACCTATTTTCAACCACATTTTGGAATATTTGGCACATTATTTGGGGACCTCAGCTCAAATGAATACTTAAAAGTTTCATTGTAACATTTGATTGCAAATATTTTTGCTGATTTCCTTCTATGAAAGATGAAAATATAGCTCCCTTCTTCATCTCCTTTTTGCTACATTTTCCCCTTGCTTCCATCTTCCTGAAATAATTATATTGTGTTTTGGGTTGAATCAATATTTGGTGTACACATTATAGTGATTATAAATATTTACAGCTGAGTCACAACTTTTACAGGTTTTTTTTTTTTTTTTTTTTTAATCCCATGCAGTTTTTCTTTGATTGGCTTTCTTTTTAAAATTGTTATGCACCTATTACTAAATCTAAACCATTCCATCTAAGTTGCAAACATTGCTTTAATGTGTTAAAAAATCAGGAAAAGATATTAATTTTAGTTGCTGTGGATGAACTCTAGCCTAGCTTAATAGGCAGACAAGAGTGCAATCCTAATTTAGGAGTATGCTTCTGTAACAACAACTGAGTCTTGGCCAATCCCAGTGGCCATAGTTAAACCACTCGGAGACTGAGTGTTCAAAATGTGTTCAAATAAGGCAAACACCAACCTGTATCCAATCCAGCTGTTTCTGTACTTCATTGCTGATTTCTGTACGTCATTTCCCTTTTTTTTGGCCTATAAATCTTTTTCCACCACGTGGCTGTGCTGGAGTCTCTGTGACTCTGCTGTGATTCTGGGGGCTGCTCAATTTCTGAATCATTCATTGCTCAATTAAATGCCTTAAAATTTAATTCAGCTGAAGTTTTTCTTTTATTAATACTCATGCACCATTTGGACTGCTTTCTCTTAATTCTGCTTCAGAACTGTGGCCTGGGACTTCTCATAATGACCATTGCTGGGATTCTTTCTTCTGCATTGGAGTTCTCAAATCCTGAAGCTTGATGTTACTTTTTGTTGGTTTATTCATTAATTTGTGGGTGAGAGTTTTATTTTTGAGATCTGGTGGTCTGAAAATGTCTTCTGAAAGGAAAATAAATCTTAGGACCCTAAAATCACTAAGCCAAGGGAGAAGTCAAGCTGGGAATTACATCAGGTAAACTGGCCTTCCCTTTTAATTCTTAAATAATATAGTGAAATGGATAAATAGCTGCATACCTTCCTCATAATTTTTCCACTAGGAAATTCCTTATGGGCCTCAAGATGTTTACCCTAAAACAGTTGTGTTGAATTTCCCCCTGGCAGTGTAAAGTAATAGCTTATCTTTATAGGTGTGGAACAGAAAGTCATCCCTCTGCTCACCTGAGACAAATGCATATCTGATTGCTTCCTCTGCCCTATTGTTTATGTAAAAATGCAGATTCATGGAGCCAGACTAAATAGTGTATTCGTGAAAAGCTAAATCAAAATGATGTACAGAAATCAGCAATGAAGTACAGAAACAGCTGGATTGGATACAGGTTGGTGTTTGCCTTATTTGAACACATTTTGAACACTTAGTCTCTGAGTGGTTTAACTGTGGTCACTGGGATTGGCCAAGACTCAGTTATTGTTACAGGAGCATACTCCTAAATTAGGATTTCACTCTTGTTTGCCTATTAATGAAGTTAGAGTTCATCCACAGCAACTAAAATCAAAGACTCAGAAGAATGTAACCTTTTGTCTCTTATCTACCTATGACCTGGAACATGGTCCTCACCCCCAATCCCACTTTGAGTTGCCCCACCTTACAAGACTGAACTGAACTGATGTATATCTTATACGTATTGATTAATCTCTCCCTAATACATATAAAAGCAAGTTGTGCCCTGACCACCTTGGACTCATGTTGTCAGAACCTCCTGAGGTTTTGTCATGGCTGCGTCCTTAACCTTCGCAAAATAATCTTTCTAAATTGGTTGAGATCTATCGCAGATATTTTGGGTTCACAGTCTTTATTCGATCTTCACATTTGATTGCTAGCATAATTGAAAGACTTTGCTCACTGCCTTCTGGTTGCAGTATACTATGAAGTAGTTTGATAACATCCTAATTCTTAATGTTTTGTTCTTCCTTCTTCTCCCATTGATTGTGTGGGTCACTGACTGGGCCTTGCCTCTTTAATCTGGCAGTTTGTATCTTCAGTTCTAGGAAATAACCTTAGAATTACTTGGATAATCCCCATTCCCCCAACTCCTCTTCTCCTTTACTGTAACATCTAACTTCTTATTCAAACCTCCTTGACAGGTCTTCTAATTAAAAAAGAAAAAGTTCTCTCCAATTCCCCACATTGTCTTGTTTCTAATGTCTGAGAAATTTCCTCAAATTTTAAGTGTTATAACTTTTACGGAAATTTTATTAATGCTATGAGACTAATGTTTTCTAAGAATTTTGGGGGGAAATGTTCTCATTTTAAAACAAAAACATAGCAATCAATGCTATATATATCATATAAATATATATTTATATAACATATAAAGATATATAACATTGAAAGATCTTACTTTTCTATTGTTCCCTGAATAGTTTCTATTTACTCTGGATTTTAAATTTTTTATATTATTTTGGTCTCTTTTTTTACAATGGCAAAGGCTCTTTTCAAATCTGTGTCAATCCTTCTTTCTGTTTATACTTAAGCCCAAGGCACTAAAATGCTGTTTGAAAATTCTGTTTATGCAGGTCATTGGTGGTCTGAGGCACTTTATAGCAGTGTTAGCACTAGGGAACCTGCCAGTTTGATGGGGGGATTTCTAAATGTGGTATCCATGGATCTTTTCTTTGAGGCTCGTCTGTTTCCCTAGAAAGGATTCTTTAGATTTTCTGACAGTGATGTTGTCATTGTGGCTCCCACCATTCTCAGAGTCAGTTTGTTAAGACAGGCTATTGTTTCACTGTGTAATAGGTCAATTTCCACTTGATCCCACTTTTTTAAAGCACAGCATTCCACCTAACCCCAGCACCTTCAGCTGTGCTTTTTGTCTCAGAGTCAAGTCTGTCTACTTCAAGCTCTCTTGAGCGTAAACCTCTGGTCTTCTGTTGTGATGAACGGGGAGAACTGCCTGGCTGCATTGAACAGATGAGGGTTTCTTGGACATCTAACCACTACCAACAAAAACTTTCAAACCATTTACTAGGATTTAGTAGCACTTAAAAGGCTGCCTTCAGAGGTAATTAGGGCCTTCATCACTCCTGTATTCACATTTTAACTTTCAGTTTCTTGATATCACATTTAAAAAAAATTTTTTTTTTTTGAGACAAGAGTCTGGCTCTGTAGCCCAGGCTGGAGTGCAGTGGTGCAATCTCAGCTCACTGCAATGTCTACCTCCCGGGTTTAAGCGATTGTCCTCCCTCAGCTCCCCCATGCACTTGGGGCTACAGCACCATGGCCAGCTAATTTTCATATTTTTAGTAGAAATAGGGCTTCCCCATATTGACCAGGCTAGTCTCAAACTCCTGACCTCGTGATCCACCACCTCGGCCTCCCAAAGTGCTGAGATTACAGACATGAGCCACCGTGCCCAGCCGATACTACTTTTCTAGTGTCTAATCTTGGACTCTCTTCTTTGTTCTTGTAAATTTAGAACTTTTTAATTCCTTTACTCTGTTCTCGGTAAAGTTTTGAGATGGAGCAGAAATAAACATACCACTCAATCTATTATGTTTTGCGGAAGCTTTATATCTTCTTTTCTCGTTTATATTTTTTGCACATTTTAAAAGGTTCAACTTCAAATAAATTAGGATAATTTAATTTTTTAAATCATGAAAGATGTTAATTTACTTTAATAAAATACTAAAAATAATAAACGTTTATTTAGATTTAATTATTCACGTGATTGGGGGAGGCACATGATTCCACATGATTGGGGAAGTTAAAACGCAAGAATCATGTGGATGTCTCCTTGTTCTAATGGACAGCCAAATCAGTCTCTTCAGATGAACACAAACTATGCTGGAATACAGATAGTATGTTATACCAAGTCCATGTTATTGGTGTTTTAAAAATGGTTAATAATTGCAGTGTGCATTGACATTGGATGTTTCAGAAATGAATTCACAAAAGATTTTCTGATGATAAGGAAGGTACAGAAATTCATAAAAAATAATTTTAAGTGAATTTTCAATCATGAAACATTTCATTATGTATCAGTGAAACAAATCTTATTATCTAGTATTCCGTATTGTTATGAACCAAGTTATTATATAATAATAGTATTAAATTCTAAGAGTATTCCTGTAGAAAGATGCAAGAAATTAAAAAGATAGTTGTATTTCGCTTCTGATCTATACATAAACTCTGACATATTAACTCTTTGTGGGTCAATTTTCTTTTTAAGTTTATTCCTTTAAAAGTTGATGATCTATTAGTGAAGGGTCAGTCTTTTGTAGAAAATTCACCTTTCTACCACTTCTGTTCTCTGCCCCAGACCCCTCCACACACACATACATCTTCAACAGCTTGCTCTTGTCATTGCAGACCTTGGCTGTCTGGGTTTTTCAACAGCTGAATTCAAACAATACAGCTTTCAATATTTTATCTTCATTCTTGGAGACATACTATGTAGTTCATTACACAGCCTAGGCATTTTCTTACTTCCATGAAATATTGATTAGTAAAATACTAGGTTCAATGTTTTATTATTGAATAAATGTTTATACTTCTTGAAGTACTATTATTAACTAATCAGAGCTTTTTCTATCAGTAAAGAAATCTTTATGAATCAAGCCTTTAGGACCCTAAATTATGTAGTTAATTACAGAAAGGTTAAATTGATGAATGCTTTATTCTATAACATTTGACATTTGTAAAGCACAAGCTTAGAAAATAAAAAAATTAGAAAGGTGAATAGTATAATATGCTAGTACTATAAAGCCTAAGTTACAAAGAAGAAAGTGAACATGACAAAGAAAAGAAAGGAAAATTCACAATGCAGATAGGAAAGACTGTTGAAAAATTAAGAAAGTGCTTAATCATTAATAAAACGTATTCCATGAAGTGCCCAACTGAGAGAATAAAAGAAAAGAGATTTAAAGATAGCGGTGGTGATAAGGGGCATGGTCATCGGTGCTAGCTTTTTACCAATAAATTAAAAAATTATTTAGAAAAACTCAAAATAGTCCATTTAGCATTCAACAAGGCTCCATTGTTACTAAATCTTTTGTAGCTCTGCATAAGTCTGGTCTTCTAAATAGCCTGAAACATTTAAAATGTCATATAATACAGTTTTCAAGACAAAGACTAAAAAAAATACACTTGTTCAAAAATAAAAAGGCTATAATAAAAGTATAATAATTTTAGAGGTAAACAGCTACCACTTAGCATGATCAAGGAGTTCATTTATAAAAGTTACTCATCAGAGACAAATAGGAAACCATTAAGTAGTACTCAGCTTCTACAAGATATATATCCCAATTGCTTATGAGACTATTTGACATTGTTGAGCTCTTTGCTCTTTGGAATTGAAGGGCTTTATTAAGTAACAAGAGGCTCTTCTTGTATGGACTATTGCCTTTAATTTGTGATATAAATTTCTGCAAAAGACAGCTCAAAGTCAAGCACTTAACATTATGGATGTTATACTACTAATGTGAACAATTTTAAATGCTGCAGCTGATTTATACATTTTAATTTATAAACAGTATGTTTATGTTACTGTTTAATAGAAATTCAAAATATTATCATTATTAGTTACAAGTTATATTTTTGTGTTCTTAAAAGGTTCAATAATCATAAGAGTAATTGTATTATTATTTTTACATTTTTTGACTTAATCTCAGTATAACACCCAATTTAATAGAGTGATCTTCAGTATATTTTTAATATCTGGTAGGGTTAGTTCACCTCAAGATTAAGTTTTCAAAATAACTTGACTATTTGTGGAGTTCTATTCTAATGTATAAAGTTGAATGTTTGCATAACTCTGCACTTCTTTTTTGAATTTTGATGAAAAGGACAATAAATATATGTAGATGGATACAATAAGCTATACATTTTCCTTCAGTTTACTTTTAGCTGCCTAACAGAGATAGAATGCAGATTTCTGATTTTCGTTAGTTCTAAGTATTTTATAACTTTACTTAATGGTTTCATTTTAAACTATGGGTTATTTACTAGATATTTTAAGATTACTACATAGATTTTGATTTTTCTTTTCAATTCCTGTTTGTTAATGTATATTATCATTGCATTATGGCTAAAGAACGCTGCTATGGTTTGGAAATGGTTTGTCTTTCCGCACCAAAACTCATGTTGAAACTTGATCCCTAATGTGGCTGTGTTGGGAGGTGGGGGCTAGTTGGAGGTGATTGAGTCATGGGAGCAGATCCCTCACGAACAACTTGGTACCACTCTCCGAAAAGTGAGTGAGTTATCCCATGAAACTGGATGAATTCTACAGGAAATGGAATAGTTTCCACAAGAGTGGGTTGTTATAAAGTCAGGGGGCTTCTTGGGTTTTTCCCTTTTGCACTGTCCACTTCCCCTTTGACCTTTCACCATGTTGTGATGCAGCATGAAAGCCCTTAGCAGATGCTGAACAGATGCTGGCACCAGCATCATGCTTCTTGTACTTCCCAGCCTGCAGATCTGTGCACTAAATAAATCTCTTTTCTTTATAAAGTACCCAGCCTGAAGTCTTCTGCTGTAGCAACACAAAACAGACTAAGACAAACATGGGATGTTGGTTTTCTTGACCTTACCAAGCTATCCTTTGTCAACCACTTACAGTGGATTTTTTATAAATTTTCCTTACTTATACAAAAAAATCAGCATGTTTTTGCTATAAGAACATAGCTGTCAAGTTAATGAACATCAATTATGCTTTTAACATTGTATATCCTTACTTGGTCTATGTAGGCATCATATGTCATTTTCGGAGCATACTGTCATCTTCTCTCACTAAATTTGTTATTTTCTCCATGATTCTAAAAAATCAAGCTTTATACATGTTAAATCTCTATTGTTAGCTGTAAGCATGTTTATAAGCATAATATCTTCTGGCTCAAGTGTTACTTTTATCATGATATAATGCCTATATTTATCTTTTATTAAGTTATTTACTAAGAATTTTCTTGCATCTAAAATTGCAGCAAGTTTTTTGTTTTGCTTTTGATAAATTAAATAGTAGAATTGAGATAGCCAATAATGAACTAACAAACTAGAGCATCATTAAACACTCTTTTGAAAGCATCATCAATGAAAAAGATCAGCTCTATTTCTAAATAATAGTGATAAAAAATATGGAATTAAACATGTTAACATTAATATATGACTATATAATCAAGAAAGAAATATAAATGGAAGAGAATAAAAAGATGGTAAAAATTAAAGAAAAATGGATGTTCATAAAATAAAGTAGCTCATGGATACTAAACAGATGTCTTTTTGTGCCTACACCTAAATAAAATTCATAAAATTTAAGAAAAGACCATTGCTTTAGGTCAATTATATTTTTGAAAGTACAATTGGGCTTACATTTATTTATTTTTAATTTTGTAATATTTTTAAGAAGCAGAGTGTCTCTCTGTCACCCATGCTGTAATGCAGTGGTATAATCATAGCTCACTGTAACTTCAAACTGCTGCAATTCTACCACCTCAGCCTCCTAGGTAGCTAGGACTACAGGTGTATCACATGACCAGCTAGTTTTTAATTTTTTTTTTTGTAATAGAGATGGGATCTTGCCATGTCACCCAAGCTGGGTTCTCAAACTCCTAGCCTGAAGCAATCCTCCTGCACTGGCCCCCTATATACCTGATATTTCTCACATGTTACTAAGTCTCTGTTATCTTTCAGTTATTATATTCTCACTGGTTTTTAGATTTGCTAATTTCTAGTAATTTCTTTTCAAGTTTACCAGCCCTTTCTTCTGCATTTCCGATTTTACAGTGAGTGTTTTACTTTAACTAAGGTACTTTTCAGTTTTATAATTTCTATTTGTTTTGTTTTTATAAATTACATTTATTTTCAGAGATTTATCTCTATTCAGTCATTGCATTCATTTCTCTATATAATATATATATTTAATTCACACAATATTTGTACATAGTTATGGAGTACAGTGTGATATTTTAATATATGCATACAAAATCAGGATAATAAGCATATCCATCACCTCAAACATTTATGATTTCTTTGTGTGGGTAATATTCAAAATCCTCTCTTCTAGCTATTTGAAAAATTACAATAAATTATTGTTGACTATAGTCACTCTACAGGGCTATAGAACACTAGAACATATTCCTCTTATCTAGTTGCAATTTTTTATGTGTTAATCAACTTCTTCCTATACTCTCCTCACACCTACTATTAATCTCTAGTATCCACTATTCTTCTCTTTACTTCTATATCAACATTTTTAGATTTCACATATACATGAGACCATGTGGTATTATTTTTTGTTGCTTGACCTGTTTCATTTAACATAGAGTCCTCCAGTCTCATGCACATTGCCATGAATGACAAGATTTCATTTTTTTTATGGTTGCATAGTATTCCATTGTGTATATATACCACATTTTCTTTATCATTTCACCTGCTGATAGACACTTAGGTTGATTTCTTACTTGGCTACTGTGAATATTACTGGAATAGAGGATATGTGCAGATATCCTTTTCTTTGGATACATATTTAATAGTGGGATTTCTGGATCATATGGTAGTTCTATTTTTAGTTTTTCGAGGAGCCTCTGTGCTGCTACCCATAATGGCTGACTAATTTACATTTCCACCAAGAATGCATATGACTTTTTTTAGATGTCTGCATCCTTGCCAGTAGTTGTTATTTTTTGTCTTTTTGATAATAGCCATTATAACTTGGATGAGATATCTTATTTTGATTTTCATTTGCATTTCCCCAGTGATTAGTGATGTTGAGCATTTATTTGTAATTGTTAGCAATTTGAATGTCATCTTCGGAGAAATGTCTATTTAGATCTTTTGCCTATGTTTAATTTAAATCATTTGTCTTTTTGCTTTTGAGTTATTTGAATTACCTGTCTATTCTGGATATTAATCTCTTATTGGATGAATAGTTTGAAAACATTTTCTCGCATTCTTCCAGTTGTCTCCTCGCTGTGTTGATTGTGTCTTTTCTGTGCAGAAGCTTTTGAGTTTGATATAATCTCATTTGTCTATTTTTTTCCTTTTGTTGCCTGTGCCGTTCAGGTATTAACCATAAAATCTTGGTCGAAATCAACATCCTTAAGCATGTCCCCTATATTTTCATGTAGGACTTTCATAGTTTTGGATCTTACATTTAGGTCTTTCATCTATTTTGAGGTGTTTTTGTGTGTGTATAGTGAGAGACAGGGGTCTAGTTTCATCATTCTGCATATGAATATCGAATTTTCCCAGCACCATTCATTGAAGAAACTGTCCTGTCCCTCATGTATATTCTTGGTACCTTTGTAGAGAATCAGTTATAAACAAATTGAGATATTTCTGGATTCTCTATTCTGTTTCGTTGATCAATATACTTTTTTAATGCCAGTATTATGATGCATTGATTACTATGCTTTGTAGTATATTTTGAAGTCAAGTAGTGTGATGCCTCCAGCTTTGCTTTTTGGCTAAAGAATGCTTTGATATTTGGGATCTTTTGTGACTCCATCCAAATTTTAGAATTATTTTTTCTATTTCTGTGAAGAATGCCATTGGAATTTTTTTAGGGCTTGTACTGAATTTGTAGATCACTTTGGGTAGTATGGTCATTTCAACAATTTTTATTCTTCCAATCTATGAACATGGTATGTCTTTCCTTATTCTGTGGGTATGTCTTCTTCAATTTTATTCATCAGTGGTTTATAGTTTTCTTCACAGAGATCTTTCACCTCTTTGGTTAAATTAATTTCTACACATTTTTTTTTCTAGATTGTAAATGGGATTGCTTTCTTAATTTATTTTTTAGATAGTTTTTTACTGGTTTATAGAAACACTACTGACTTTTGTGTATTGACTTTGTATTCTGAAACTACTAAATTTATCAGTTTTAAAAGTTTTTTGGTGGAATCGTTATGTTTTATAATATATGAGATTATGTCATCTGTAAACAGGGACAATTGGACGTACTTCTTTCCAATTTAGTTGCCTTTTCTTTCCTTCTCTTGCCTAACTGTATTGGCTAAGACTTTCAGTACTATGTTGACCAAGAGAGGTAAAGGTGGCCATTGTTATCTTGCTTCAGTTCTCAGTGGGAAAGCTTTCAACTTCTTTTAGCATGTAGTTGGCTATGGGTTTGTCATACAT
This sequence comes from Trachypithecus francoisi, assembly GCF_009764315.1. Taxonomy (NCBI): domain Eukaryota; kingdom Metazoa; phylum Chordata; class Mammalia; order Primates; family Cercopithecidae; genus Trachypithecus; species Trachypithecus francoisi. The sequence goes on from NW_022681454.1 coordinate 153,547,097, forward strand.
GGCCTTTATTGTTTTGAGGTACATTACTTCTGTACCTAACTTGTTGAGGGTTTTTATTATGAATATGTTTGTTTTTATCAAATGCTTTGTTTGCATCAACTGAGATGATTATATAATGTTTCTCCTTCATTCTGTTGATGAGAAGTATCATGTTTATGTTGAATGAAACTTACATTCCTAAGACAAGTCCCATTTGATCATGGCATATACTATTTTTGATGTTCTGTTGGATTCAGTTTGCTGTTATTTGGTTGATGATTTTTGCATCTATGTTTATCAGGGTTATTGGCCTGTAGTTTTCTTTCTTTCTTGTGTCCTTGTCTGGTTTTGATACTGGAGTAATGCTGGCCTAATAGAATGAGTTTGGAAGAATCTTCACACCTTTAATTTTTTGGAATAGTTTGAGAATCTGTGTTAGCTCTTTTTAAATGTTTGGTAGAATTTATCAGTGATGTCATCAAATCCTGTTCTTCTTTCTTGGGAGACTTTTTATTACTGCTTGAATTTCAATTCTTATTATTGTTCTGTTCAGGTTTTCTAGTCTTCCTGTTTTAATCTTGGTAGGTTGTATGTTTCTAGGAATTTATCTACTTCCTCTAGGTTTTCTAACTTGTTGGTTTATAGTTGTTCATAGCAGTCTCAAATGATCCTGTGTGTTTCTTTGGTATCAGTTGTAATGTCCCCTTTTTACTTATGGTTTTATTTATTTGGGTTTTCTCTCTTTTTTTCTTAGCTAATAGCTTGGTGATTTTGCTTATCTCTTTTAAAAAACAACTTTTTGTTTAATTGACTTTTATTTTTTAGTTACTACTTTGTTGATTTCTGCTTCAATCTTCATTTATTTCCTTTTACTAATTTTGGATTTTCTTTGTTCTTGCTTTTCTCCTTCCCTGAAATGCATCATTAGATTATTTATTTGAAATCTTTCCACTTTTTGATGTTGGTGTTTCTTGTTATTAACTTTGTAGTTAGTACTGATTTTGCTGCATCTCATAGATTTTGTTATGCTTATTTTTTCTATTTTCATTTGCTTCAAGAAATGTTTAAATTTTCTTCTTAATTTACATTTTAACCTATTGGTCATCCAGGCACATATTCTTAAAATCCAGGTATTTTTACAGTTTCCAAAGTTCCTTTTGTTATTGATTTCTACTTTTATTCCATTGTAATCACAAAAAAATACTTGATATGATTTTGATTATTTTTAATTTGTGGAGACTTGTTTTGTGGTTAGAGTATTGTTTGTTCTGGAGAATGTTCCATGTGCTGATGAGAAGAATGTCCATTCTGTCTTTGTTGGGTGAAAAGTCCTGTAAATACCTGTTGACTTTATTTGGTCTATAATGCAGCATAAGTCCAATACTTTCTTGTTAATTTTCTCTCCACATAATTTTTTTTCCAGTATGATAAGTGGGATATTGAAGCCCCCATCTCTCTCCCCCTTTAGACCTAATAACATTTGTTTCATATATCTGGGTGCTCCAACATCAGGTGCACATATATTTATAATTATTATACCTTATTGCTGAATTGATTCATTCATCAGTATATAGGCCTTCTTTGTTTCATTACAGTTTTTGACAAAGTCTACTTTATCTGGTATAAGTATAGCCTCCTGCTCATTTTTGCTTTGCATTTGTGTGGGATATCTTTTTCATCCCCTCTCTTTCAGTTGGTGTGTGTCTTTACAAGTGAATAATTTTCTTGTAGGCAGCACATAGCTGAGTTTTTTTTAAAATTCAGCCAATTTTTATCTTTAGATAGGAAATTTATTCTGTACATATTCAAGGTTATCATTGATAGATGAGGATTTACTCCTGTAATTTTGTTATTTGTTTCCTAGTTGTTTTTTATAGTTTCTTATGGTTTATCTTTTTGATGTTTTGGTTTTCTGTAATGATAGGATTTTATTCTTTTCTCTTTTTCATTTGTATATCTGCTCTATTAGTGAGTTTTATGCTTTTGTATGTTTTTGTGACAATGGTTATTGTCCTATTGCTTCTGGATGTGGGACTCTCTTTAGTATGCTCTGTAAAGCCAGTCTAGTGTAGACAAATTTTTAAGTTTTTGTCTGGGAAATAATGTCTTTCTTCTTCATTTCTGAAGGATCTTTCTGAGTGTAGTATTTTTAGCTGACAACTTTTTATTTCAGCAATTCGAATATATCATCTCATTCTCTTCTGGCCTGTAATGTTTCTGCTGAGAAATCTGTTGTTAGTCTGATGAGGATTTTCTTATATGTAACTTGATGCTTTTCTCTTGCTGTCTTTAGAATACTTTCTTTGTCTTTTACTTTTACAGTTTGAGTATAATTTTCCTTAGAGAGTACCTTTTTGAGTTGAAACTATTTAGGGAGTTTTGAGCTTCTTGAATCTGGATGTTCATATCCTTCCCAAGACTTGGGAAGTTTTCAGTTATTATTTTATGAAATATTTATTTCTGTGCCTTTCCCGTTTCTTCTGCATAATGCAATGTCCATAATGCAAAAGCTTGATCACTTAATTGTGTCCCATAAGTCCTGTAGGATTTATTCATTCATTTTTTTTTCTTTCATTTCACTGGGTTATTTCACAAGACCTCTTTTCAGGCTCAGAGATTCTTTCTCCTGTATCATCTAGTTTGTTGATGAAGCTCTCAATTATACTTTTTTTTAAAAATTTTATGCATTGACTTCTTCAGCTCCAGTATTTCTCTTTGGTTCTTTTTAGTGATATCTATCTCTTTATTGAATTTCTACTAATATCACAAATTCTTTTCCTGATTTTGTTGAATTATTTATATGCATTCTATTGTTATCTAGGTTTCCTTAAGATAATTATTTTAAATTCATTTTCAGGCAGTTTGTAAATTTCAATTTTTTTTAGGTCACTTACTGGAAAATTATTCTTATTAGTGATGTCATATTCCTTCACTTTTTCATGTTTCTTGTACTCCTGTGTTAATATTGGTGCATCTGATGGAACAGTACCCCAGTTTTATAGAGTGACTTTTGTGGGAAAGGACTTTGATCAGTAGATTTGGCCTCAGGTTTCAGTAGGGTAGGTAGGGTGTGTTGGCTTTGTTCTGGTTGTTTGCAGCAGTGTAGTCTCTGTGCGGTTTCTTTAGCTATTGATAACATCATGTAATGGCTATAACTGCTTCAGTGGCTCAGTCTGCAGAGATTTTTGTAGCTGGTCTGTCTATTGGGCTCTGTTCCTCTGGGCACAGGGTGGTGATCTGGTCCTTGCTCTGTGGAAGTGCAGAATTCATCAACCAGTGGCTCAGATCAAGCACTGCTTCCCTGGAGGCAGTGCAGAGCAGGGCAAGTGCAGGGAAGATCAACTGGTGGCTCAGCTTGGTTACTGCCCCCTGAGGTTGGTGCACAGGCCTGGTCCACTCTGAGAGAAAGTGAGCAGCTTGTCAACCTGCAGCTGGATTTGAGCACTGTTTCCCTGGGTGCAGGGTACTGGGGGAGGGAGGATGGTTCTGTGCTCCATTAAGCACAGAGCTGATCAGGCTGTGGTTTGGCTTAGGCAAGTGCTTCCCTGGAAAGGGTGCCCGTCTGGTCTGCATTCCAGTGAACTGAGGATATGATCAGCTGGTGGCTTTGCTTGGACACTGCTCCCCTGGGGGTAGGGCACCAAGGCAGCAGCTATTCCATGAGTCTAGTCTCTAAGTGACCAGGATCATTGTGCTGCATCCCTTGGAATGAGGAATATAGGGCACCTCCTAGGTTTCTCTCAAGGCTTAGGGAGCTGTAGCAGCTGAGCTTGGGAATGCTGAGCTATCAGCTGTGGACATGATGTAATGGGGGCAGAGCCTCAAGTTCAGAAAGATACAGTGGCTTCTGGTCTTCAGAGCAGGACTCATTCTAGCTGTTGTTGCAGTTTTGAAATGATGCCTTATGGCAGCTCCTTGGGTTATTGCAGGGCAGTGAGCACAATGTGGGCTCCTTCTCTAAAACAATGCAGCAAGGAGAGCTTCTGGCAGCAACCTAAAACAGACTTAGGGCGATAAGAAGTACAGGATTCTCCAGGATCAGAGATTGCAAGGATTCACAGCATTAATGGGGGCTCCTGGGGACTCCTGATTATCTTCTCCCCACACAGTGAAGTCGTTCCCGGCTCCAAGCTGACTGGGGAGATGAGGTGGGAGCAGGGTGGTGCTTTGCTCCTTTCTCCAAGCAGCCATCCTGAATCTTCATGTTCCACAATGTCTCTGCCATTCTCCTACTGCACTCCAGCATTCTCCCACCGATATTTTAATCAAGATATAGCTGTTTATTAGCTATTTTGGTACTATTTTGTTGGGAGAACAAATGCCAGACACCTCTAGTCAGCCAACTTGCTGATGTTATCATCCCAGTCTTTTAGTTTAAATTCTTGAACATGTTTCTAAAAGTTATTTTATAGTCCTTATCTGTTGATTGCCATATCTGCATTGTCTTTCTACTAATTGCCTATTTTCTTCATTATGTGTCACATTGTCCTACTTCTTCATATATCTAGTCATTTTAATTATATGATAAACATTTTAAACGGTTTATTTTAGGAGGTCTTGATTAATTGCCCTCTAAATGATATTTATTTGTTTGTTTCCTGCAAACCAGACAAATTACTTGTGGGTCATTTTAATCTTGTCAGGCTTGGCTTCTTTTCTTATTATTTGTGGTCTCTAAGTTTTGACCTTAGTCACAGGGCATGGCTCTAAGTTTAGGTCATAGTTGTTATTCTTAAGGCATGGCCTTTTTGAGGATCTCAATTGAGTACTTGAGCTTCACTGCAAAGTTTCCAAGCACTCTGAACTGCATAATCATTTTCATTTTATCTATTGTTAGTTATCGGCTATACAGTTCTATGACCAAGCCTTGTTATTCATATAATCTTGACAAAGAACTTGCACAACCCAGTCCTTTGTAAAAAACTTGTGGGCTGGGCGCGGTGGCTCACACCTGTAATCCCAGCACTTTGGGAGACTGAGGGGAGGGGGAATCACGAGGTCAGGAGTTTGAGACCAGCGTGGCCAACATGGTGAAACCGCATCTCTACTAAAGATACAAAAAATTACCTGGGCGTGGTGGTGCATGCTTGTAATCCCAGCTACTCAGGAGGCTGAGGCGGGAGAATGGCTTGAACCTGGGAGGCAGAGTTTGCAGTGAGCTGAGATTGTGCCTTTGCACTCCAGCCTGGGCGACAGAGCACAACTCCATCTCAAAAAAACAAAATAAAACAAAACCAAAAAAAAAAACAACTTGCGAGATGCAGACTTCTAGGCACCCTCTTTTTTGCTTCTACCTCTTATTGACAATCTTTACCACAATTTTAAGCCTCCTAAGAAATCCATGCATCAGTATTTGCCTCCTCAGCTCAGCCCCTCTACTGTGCTTTGTTTGAGTTTCACTTCTTTATACTTTGAGGCAGAAAGTCATCTGGCCAAAAAAAAAAAAAGAAAAGAAAAAAGAAAAAAGAAATATTTCAAGGAAAACAGGAATCTGATCTACTAAGTTTTCTAATTTTCTTTGTCTTAAGAATCACCTCCCCACCTTGCTTGTTTTCTTGTGCCTGGAAACACTTGTCTCATGTATTTTGTTCAGTTTCATGTTTGCTTAGGGCAAGAGGGTAAGTTTAATTTCATTTTAAACTTCAATTTTGTAGTATTTTAATGTATTTAAATTCATTATATATAATTGGAGCTCAAGAATTACTGACATCTTTGTTAATGCAGCATTTTATTAAATCTTCTCGCTGTGTAGTTTGTTAATAGTATGTGGCATTATAATAAACGCAGAATTTAGTACTAGAAGATTTGTATTCTTGGAATTATCTGTAAATTTGTACTTTTTTTAAAGTTAGAGTTCAGTCAGGGAGACAAATGTCACTCTGTGTATTTAAGTATTTATTAAGTAAATACACTCTGAGTATTTAATCATATAAAATTATATGATTACTGTTAGGCAGGAATCTAGACCCAATATGGCGGTATCACCCGGCATGGCAGGCCCTTTGTTAGGACTTTCCGCCCTTCACTTCATGCTAAGACTCTCAGTGCGCGAAAAAGCCCGCACCCGCCAAAAAACCCCCGCTCTGCGCAAGCTCCTGGACACCTCATTCCTCAGAAATCGAAACCTAACTCAGGGAAACCGAAACCAACAAACACCGCCTACCTCACCGTATAAAAGGCCCCCAATACCCGCCCCGAGAGCGACTTCCTCAGCCCTCCTCCTAGGGGACCGGTGAACCTCCCCGGCGAGCCCAATAAAGGCTACCTCTGTTCTCATCTGCCTCATGTCTACTTGCTGGACTCCCCATTACATTATAATTACATTATAATTGAAAGAGCTAGGGGTGTTAAGGTTGGACAAGTCTATCTTAGTCTGCCACACTGATGTCAGCGATTCTCAAGGAGCTCAACTGAGAGTTGCTTCAAATATCGTGTCTTCCCACTCATCTACCAGCAACCATCCCTGAAAAACAATGACCTCTTCTGATTTTACTTTTTGCAAATCTTATGTCTCTTGATAGGCTCTAACCTGGAACCATATGGAGAAAGAAATTCCACAGAATGTAGTTCTTAGCTTCCCCCTTAGGCTGTACAGAGAAAATTCTAGAAGAAGGTAATATTAATGCTGATTTGATTTCAACAGTGCAGCAAAGTATGGTTTGCCTCAACATCTCAAATATATGAACTCTTCTAAAATGTGGAAAAATTGGAAATTACTTTGTGAGCAGAAAATTTTGAAGGTATTTCAGTTATTTAAATATTTTATTTTATATTTTAGTTTTATTGAGGTATATTCCTAATAAACCTTCCCTGAGTGAACATTAGTGCACAAATATCATTTGAATAGGTTCGAAAATGTCCGAATCATTCTGCACGTAGAAAAAGAAATAATATTTTCAATTAATTATTAGAATAACTATGATAGTCTTAAGGCACTTAAAATTTAAAATTAAACTCTCCATAAATCCATAGCTCTGAATACTAATCTAAAATGTTTCTAGCTTTACTTACATGTGTGAAAATGCCCTGTTTGTGTAGCACTCTAAATTAATTTTAAGGAATCAACTGAATAAAAAGTGAGTACATAAAAGGCAGAGAAAGATAAAAATATTGGTCTCCGATTTGACATATATCTTCCTCTGAAGACACTAAAAATTCAATTATCATTAAAGTGTAAGTGCGTATCTCTGTCACTTGACCAGGATTATCACCTCTGCCCTTTGAACCTTGAGGACTTTGTGGAAGGTCATCCTATCCTTTGAATATTTAATTGCCATGGGGATGTATATCAGTTATACTCATTCCAAGCATATCAAAGGTAATCTTATGTGAAAATGGCCCTCTAATATTTTAAGTCACTGTGGTATTTGTTTACTGTGGGTACTCTTGGAATACCATGGAGAAAAAGAACTTGAAAGTGCAGTGGAAAGAAAGAGAGGGTAACTCATGCATAGGGAGTGATAAATCTCCCTATAATGGTCTGGGCTCTATGACCACACTTTCTATCATGTAATTTCCCTATCAACTATTTTCTATTTATTACTCTGAACCCTGCAGTTTGATGTTGTAACTTCTGCTCCTCCATTTTATCTTAATATTTCCTTGATTTGGACATTCATCTATTTAACAAATATTTATTGACTGTCTGCCATGAACCAGTGCTTGCTCTAGGTTGTGGTATATAGAACAGTGCACAAAATACTCAGAACTCTCTCACTTCACAGGGATTATATTATGGTAACTAGAGTCAGGAAATGAAAAAAAATTGACTGTGTTAGGTAGTAATAAACGATAGAGAATAAAATAATTCAGGGAAGAGGTATGGATAGTACTGGTGTTTGTGTGTGTGTGTGTGCGCGCGCGCGCATGCGTGCATGCATGTTTTGGGGATGGTGATGTCAATATTAAATAGTGTAGAGAAGGCTTTAGATGAAATAGTTACGTTTAAGAGACTCGTAGAAGTTGATCACTCTGACATTTCTCCAAGTCTTCTTCATTTCCTTTTTCTGTCCTACATTCCTTTTAAAATCTATTTCTACTTCATACTTATCACTGTCTAGAATAATCTCTCTCATATATATGAGTGTTTGTGTCCATGTGCGTTGTGTGTGTGTGTGCATGTGTGTGTGTATAACCTTGTTTTCTAACCCCATTAGAACATAAGCTCCATGAAGAGATTTCTGAATGTTTTGTTCAGTATTGTATCCCCAGATCCTAAAAAGTTGTTATGTCATAAAGAAGTGATAAATAAACATAATTAAATGAGAGGTTGAATGAATGGACGAAAAAGAACATTTAAGGGAGAGTAAACAGCACATGCAAAGGCCATGATGTGAGAGTGTATCTGGTGAATTAAATGAACAATCAAAAAACAGTGTAGCTGGAGTGGAATGAGATGAGAAACAACAGTAGAAGATGAAAGTAGAAAGGTAATGGAGTAGGGCATGGGTGACAACTAATATAGGGCCCTTAGGTCACTGTAATGACTTTGACTCCTACTTTGAGTGCGATGGAAAGCTAATTTGATGGATCATATTAGTGGCAAGACCTCACTTTTGTTTTTGCAGGGTGACTCTGACCATTGTGTTGAGATTTGATTGAAAAGCCAAGAATGGAAGCAGAGGGACCAGTTTGGAATTTATTGTAAAAATGGCCTTCCCAGTATTTATTATTGTCCAATCTCTGTAAGTGTAACTGCCTTATTGTCTAGAGTGCTGTTTTTTCTCTTAAGTTCACAGCATGGAGAAATAAAAGCAAGTATAAAGTGTCATAATAAATAAATTAGATTGGAGAAAGATCCTGAAAATTATGAGTTAACTTAAATCATGTACATGGAAGCAAACAATGTATATATACCCTTAATAAGCCAAGGTTTTACGATTTCAGTTACTGTAAATGAGAATAAAAGAAACACTTTAAATAGTGTAAAAATCTTCTGGCATAGAAGCTTTTAAATATACACCTTTGAATATAGGAAAAAAAGTGCATTCATTTATGTTTAAATGACAGCATAGTGTTTTCTAATCCTGACACAAAATAAATTCTCTGGACAGTTAAACTTAAAATGAGGCTCTAACATGTAGTCAAGACATTTCTTACTATAAATAAAATCATTTAGTCATAGAACTACACTAGAAAATTAGTTTACTCATAATTCTGGCAAATAATTTTTATCTTAAATCCCCATTTAAATGAAATAAATTACAAGTAGTCAAAGCTTGACTGTGACTGCAATGAGGATGCCAACAATCAATTCTATGTCAATAGGGTTGAAGAGCCTTAACACTCTATGATAATAGGTTTGATAAAAGGGCTTTAGAAAAACTCTGTATATCAGAGACATAATATTTCTTTCTCTGGTACATATACACACACACACACACATGCACACACAGAGTCACACTCACCAATCCCCAAAGATCACTGACAATATTCTAAAAGATATGAAATAGTGAACTCTATTCGTTCATCTTATATTTATATATCTATTTGTATTTATTTGAAGGTATTGTATTTGTATACTTCTAAAATATTTTGCTAATAATATGCAAAACTTGGTGGTATACCACATGTATTTGGCTGTTCCCATATTGCTATAAAGAAATATCTGAGACTGTGCTGGGCAACAGGGACCTGGGCCTGGCCCACAAAACCATTCTTTCCCCCTAGGCCTCTGGCCTGTGATGGGAGGGACTTCCTTGAAGACCTCTGAAATGTCTTCAAAGCCTTTTTCCCCACTGTCTTGGCTATTAGCATTTGGCTTTTTAGTTATGCAAATCTCTCTATCAAGTGGTTGCTCCTCAGCCCACTTGGATTCTTCCCCTGAAAAATGGGCTCTTCTTATCTACCAAGTGGCCATGTTACAAAGTATCAAAACTTTCACACTCTGCTTTTCCTTTAAATGTAAATTCCAACTTTAAGTCATTTCTTTGCTTGTGCATCTGAGTAAAAGCTGTTGGAAGCAGCTATACCACTTCTTGAACATTTTGCCACTTAGAATATCCTCTGCCAGACACATTAGGTTGTGAGTCTGAAGTTCAAACTTCCACAGATTCCCTAGGGCCTGGACACAATACAGCCAAGTTTTTTGCTAAGGCATAACAAGGATGACCTTTGCTCTAGTTTCCAAAACAATTTCTTATTTCCATTTGATACCTTGTCAGTCTGGACTTCACTGTCCATACCACTATCAGTATTTTGGTCACAATCATTTAGCCAGTATGTAAGAAATTCCAAATTTTATCTCATCTTCCTGGCTTCTTCTGAGCCCTCAAAACTCTTCCAACCTCTGTCTGCTACCCAGTTCCAAAGTTGCTTTCACATTTTTAAGTGCCTTTATAGCAACACCCCAGTCCTTGATACCAATTTTCTGTGTTATGCCATTCTTGCATTGCTATATAGAAAAACCTGAAACTGGGTTATTTATAAAAAAAAAAAAAAAAAAGGTTTAACTGGCTCATGATTCTGCAGGCCGTGCAGAAAATATGGCACTGAGCATCTCTTTGGCTTGTTGTGAGGCCTCAGGAAGCTTATAATTATGGTGGAAGGCAACGTGGGAGCCAGCATATCACATAGTAAGAGCAGAAATAATTTGGTGTCGGGGGAGGTGCCACACAGTTTTCAACAACTAGGCCTCATGAGAACTTACTACTGCAAAGACAGCACCAAGGGAATGGTGCTAGACTATTCATGAGAAATCTGCCCCATGATCTAATTACCTCCCACCAGACCCCACCTGCAACGTGGGGAGTACAATTCAGAATGCAATTTAGAGGGGACAACATCCATACTATACAACCATACCTACAGCTTCTGTCTGTTGGCTTGAACATGAGACTTTATTAAGCAAGTTTTGTGAAATTAATTTGGATCTGCTTTTGCAATGGACCATACACTTATACACTTCTCATTTCTAGGCTTAATAATTTTTTTACAAAACCACATTTTTTCACAAGAAAGAAGATGAAAATTGTTTGCTTTATAGCATATGTAAATTATCATAGTTTGGATTATTTCCATTCCTTAGCCATTGGTTTAGAAATAGTGACACCATTCTTGATTTAAATAAATGAAACTCCTAGGGTGAGATTTCATTGTCATTAAATAGTTAAAGGAAGATTTTTAGGTGGAAGACTTTGTTAGTTTGCTTATACTTTGATATACAATTTGTAAGGGCTGCTGTAATAAAGTACCACAAATTGGATAACTTAAACTATAAAATTTATTGTATCACAGTTCTGCAGGCTGGAAGTCTGAAATAAAGGTGTCAATAGGTGTGGTTCCTTCTGAGAGCTATGTGCAGAAATCTGTTCCAAGAATCTCTTTTGCACCACTCCCCCACTTTATGGTGGTTTGCTGGCAATCTCTGGCATTATTTGGCTTGTAAAAGTACCCTCATCTCTGTACTCATCTTCACATGGCATTCTCCCTATAGGATGTCTGTCTCTGGGACCACATTACCCCCTTTTATAAAGACATTAGTCATATTGGATTAGCACCTACCCTAATGAGCACTAAACATTTTCAGTAGAATTGTTAACTTAGCAAATTGTTTACTTACAGATGTTAAGTTCTCTCACGTTTCTTGTAAAACTCAATGCTTCTTTTGTGGCAGGTTGAATTTCAATTATGTGCTCAGCTCTTCAGTCAGTTCTAACACTTTAAACGCTTCGACATTCCTTATATTCAGCAACTCAGTTTTTAAGGGGGCATTGCTATGGTAGTTGGCTATTTTCTTTGTATAAACATATACAATAAGCATATGTGTATATTTAATATTTGGAGGCACATCTAGGAATGGCTTGAGGTACATCACTGAACCCCTGCTATAGCATTCATGGGTGAATGTATAGGTTTCAGAAAGATGCCTGCAAATGCATATGTCCAAGGTACAGAATCCCAAACACAGGATTCCGTCCTTCCTTCCCTCTTTTTTTTTTTTTTTTTTTTTTTGAGGCGGAGTCTCGCTCTGTCGCCCGGACTGGAGTGCAGTGGCCAGATCTCAGCTCACTGCAAGCTCGCCTCCCGGGTTTACGCCATTCTCCTGCCTCAGCCTCCCGAGTAGCTGGGACTACAGGCGCCCGCCACCTCGCCCGGCTAGTTTTTGTATTTTTAGTAGAGACGGGGTTTCACCGTGTTAGCCAGGATGGTCTCGATCTCCTGACCTCGTGATCCGCCCGTCTCGGCCTCCCAAAGTGCTGGGATTACAGGCTTGAGCCACCGCGCCCGGCCCCTTCCCTCTTTTTTGAGTTGAGAATTAAAACTGACCGCACACTCCAAGGGAAAGACAGGCTATTCTGGAGCCATGGTAACAAATAGCTACCAGAAACAGTTTAAATCCATTTAGTTAATCACTACCAATTCTTCTCAGTGAATACACTTCTTAAAGTCAACAAATCATTAATAGTCCCATGCTTCGGAAAGCCAGGCAATCAGGAACAGACTTACTTCAATAAACATGGCAGCCAATTAACAAGTATCTCAACCCGACAACTATGCTTCCATATAGGGTAAAAGCCCACTTAAGCCTCAGGAATTTTAAACATTTCTGTACTTTGTGTTTCCCCAAACGCTGAAGAAGATCAGCAGTCCTCTCTTCTCAAAGAACATTGTGCCTGAGGGGTCTAGCTCTGTCGCAATATGCTAAGTAACTAATTGAGCTTTGTCTTTTTGTTAAATATTAAGTAATATTTTCACCGTTCTTTAACAGATTGAACTGAACTGTCAGTCAATAAATGGTAGTTAATGTTATAATTGAGGTAATGCAAAGGATCAGATTGTCAAGTTGTACTCAACAGAAATCAAAGATATTACCCAATGGTAACTTTACTGACAATTGCAAGGATACAAGTAATCCTGAGGTACAGATAAAGAAGGGAGAGATCCTGACTGTCAATACAGATTTCTAGTCCCGCTTAGTATGTGATATCTCTAAGTAATACACATGGGATACATTATTTACACAGAAGAGAGCCTTTTCTATAATGAAACATTTCCATTGTATACACAGATAGTTACTTTGCACATAAAATATTTTCCAGGAAACCATTATCCATACATGTGAGATTTGTTGACTATAAAGAATCCTAGACAACCGAGCATTCACAAATAAGAACCTTTCCTCTAGCAAGTAAAAATTCCTCTGTGGGCATATCCTCCTACTACAATGTCACCAATCACCAGGAAAAAAAAAAAAAAAAGGATTGTAGACCTGCAGCTCAATCCTTTTCTTGAAAATTATTATTGAGTATTAATAACATTTTAGAATAATAAAATGGTAAAATGAAACATTTTCTTTTAAAAGTAGATTTGTTTTAGCCCTTCTTATTAAAATTAGTATTTAGAGATAACTTTCCTAAAATAAAAGCAGACATAATGGGGCACTGAGACATCCTCTGATTCCCCTGACAGTATTTCAACCAAAATGGGAGATAGAGTCTGTTGATAATATTATAGCACTAAACACCCTAAAACTTAAGCTAAATAGTGAATATGTCACGTTTTTAAAATATTCTTCAATATACTATTTAGAAGAAAAATCAGTTAAACCTGATTCTTTACCTTTAATCAAAACTCACCATTGCCTGATCTCGTAAGGACACATTACATTGTGTCCTATACCTGATCATGGAGGTACCCAGATTTATCTGAATTAGGTCACCCAAGACCAGAGAATGAATAAACATGGATTCCCACATCACAGACGCCAAGTGTGGTAGCTTTTTTCAAGATGGCTGCTAACAATTTCTTCTCTTTAAGCACATTCTGCTTCTTACATCTGTAAGAGGTCTAATTTTCACTTCCTCTCATGAATCTGGGATGGGACTTCTGATACTAAGTCATAAGAAGCCTTATTATAGTTTCTCCCTGATCCTCTTGGAATTTTTGCTTTTGAGTAGCTCCCTCTGGAAGCCCAGATTGATATCATGGTGTGAGAAGTCCAAATCACATGGATAGTCCAAGTGCAGGTGCTCTAGGTGACAGCCTGTTATTAGTCTGCTCAGAATTGCATAACAAAATACCATAGACTAGTTGGCTTAAATAAAATAAATTACTTTTCTTATAGTTCTGGAGGTTGGAAATCTGAGATCAAAGTGCCTGTATGGTTGGGTTCTGTTGAAAGCTCTCTTCCGGGCTTGCAAAGGCCACCTCTCACTGTGTCTTAACATTGCAGGGAGAGAGAGAAAGGAAAGAGAGAGAGAAAAGAGAGAGAGAGAGGAAAGAGAGAGGGAGAGTGTTAGATATGAGTACTAAATTTCTTTTCAAAGAATCGATAGGTCAGTATGTTCAATTGTTTGCCTTCTACTTTTAAACTTAACTTCCTCATAAAGCAACCTTTTTTGATTACTTGCTCCACCCCGACTCATTTCTATCATCTACTCCACCCTGACTCATTCCTGTTACCTGATGCACCCTCATTCATTCTGATTACCTGCTTCCTGCTCCACCCTGACTCATTCTCCACCCTGCATAAGCATTTTTCCCGCCAAACCACTCACCCTGTCACTCTCTTTAAATTAGCCAATCGTAATTAGTTTAGCCTGTGTGGTCTAACCCTAGCCAACAGAGGAAGGACACAGCAGCAGGGCCCACATATGTCAAGGATAAGAACCCCTTCACCTCCCTTGTCCAAGTGTGCATTCACCATTGCTCCATCTGTAAGGGCGCACCCTTGTTTTTTTTTTTTTTTTTTTTTTTTTTTTTTTTTTTTTTTTTTTTGGAGTCTCGCTGTGTCCCCCAGGCTGGAGTGTAGTGGCACAATCTCGGCTCACTGCAAGCTCCGCCTCCCGGGTTCAGGCCATTCTCCTGCCTCAGCCTCTGGAGGAGCTGGTACTACAAGCGCCTGCCACCACGTCCGGCTAATTTTTTGTATTTTTGGTAGAGACGGGGTTTCACCGTATTAGCCAGGATGGTCTCGATCTCCTGACCATGTGATTCGCCCGTCTTGGCCTCCCAAAGTGCTGAGATTATAGGCATGAGCCACCGAGAGTGCACCCTTCTATAGAAGTACCTTGGCTTGCTGAGAATTAAAAAGAAAATTTTATGTTTGAGTGCTATCTATTTTGCAGCACTGAAACTTTATTTATGATAGAGAGAGAAAGAAAGAGAGCACTCAGGTGTCACTTCTGGGGGTACTGATCCCATACTACCCAGGGCCCCACCCTCATGAAATCATCTGAGTATAATGATCTCCCAAAGCCTCCATCTCCAAATACCATCGTGTTGGTGGTTAGGGCTTCCCTACATGTATTCTGGGGGATACAAACATTCAATCCATAACACAGTCCTCAGTGAGTTTCCATCTCACAGACAGCATTGACTTCCATTATGGGAATAGGCAATCTTTAACATTGAGCCCAGTCAGATTTCAGATGACTGTAGCTCCAGCAAGCATTTAACCATAACTGCATAATAAATTCCAAGCTAGAACCACTCAACCAACTGGAGTCAATATACAGCACTAGGACTAATAATAAGTTGCTTTATTATACCAAGTCTTGAGCTGGTTTATTAGGCAACAAAAGCTAATCTGAATAGAAATTAGCACCAGAAGTTGAAGTGTTACCATAACAAAAACTATAACCTGGTATTGTTTTGGGGCCAGTAGGAGAGTGACTTAAGGAGACTTATAGAAATGATGACAGTGAGATTTTGTAACTGAAGTCTGGAGAAAACAGGATGTCCATTATGTAGTGGCCTGAAAGTTTGGCAAAACTATTGACTGCAGTAATGTTGAAAAAACAAAACATACCTAATAAAATGCTATAATTGGTTAAGAAAATTGCTAAGCATAAGGTTGAAAATGTCAATTTTTTTTAAAGCCACCTATGATAAGTGATGGATATAGAGAAATAATAAAAAAGGAACTACTTATCAATCAAGCAGAATTTAGAGAAATATAAAGTTGCTACTTGCTAGGTTCAAAAAAATCTATTATCCCCAAAATATCAAAAGAATATAATTAAAAAGACACAAACTGAGAAATGACCCTATTCTTTATTTCTCTTATCCTATATTATTTTCATGATTCATCTTTTCAATCCATGATTTCTACTACTTTAAACTTCTAAGCACTTTTGTCAAACAAAACTGCCTTTATTTTTATCATCTCTGCCCTGTGGCATTTTTCAATAGAATGGAAGGTATATTTTGAAAACATTATTAGAAATGTAATGTGCAAACTAATTAGGGGTAAGGATTAGTGAACATTTCTGGGTTGTCCAACCCCTACACATTCCAAAGAAAGTTTTGACCCTTGACCAGCTCCTGGGAAATAACTTCTAAGCCCTTGGAATATCTGGCTTGATAAGGATGTCTTTGTGACTTGGTCCATCCTTGCACTGCTAAAAGAAAAATACCTGAGACTGGGTAATTTACAAAGCATAAAGATTTAATTAGCTCACGGTTCTGCAGGCTATATAGAAAGCATGGCTAGAGGGTCCTCAGGGAGCTTTTACTCATGTCAGAAGGCAAAGCCAGAGCAGGCATCTTCACATGGAGCAGGAGAAAGAGAGAGAGGGGGATGTGCTACACACTTTTAAGTGATCAGATCCCATGAGAACTCTATCACAAGAACAGTACCAAAAGGGGGAAACTCATTTCCATGATTAAATCACCTCCCACCAGGCCCCATCTCCAACACTAGGGATTACCACTTGACATGAGATTTGAGTGTGGATACAGACTCAAACCATACCAGTGTGTTACCGACAGCCTTGGGCCATGCCAGATAGTTTATGCTAACAATGTGCTTTTTGGCAGGGAGTTTTTGGCCATATGATAGTTTGACTTCTGGAGGAGCTGGAGACTGAATAAGGCCAGCCACAGATGACCTAAATTTGATTACCTCCTGGTGACTTAAATTTGTTACTTTATAGTGGTTAAAAAGCCACCAAAATTTTCTGGCCTCAGTTTCATTATTTATACAATGGGATAATGATAGATCCTCTACCTAGGACATAAAGTTGTCACAAAAGCCAAAAGATAATGGTAAAAGTACACTGCAAGTTATATGGTTTCCAAATCCTATAACCACTGCTACCACCACCAGTCTTACAACCACTATATATTATTTCTGTACAACTCTATTATTACTGTAAAACTGTAAAACTGAGGTCAAAAAGGCCAAGGGATTGAGACAGTCTTGCTTTAGCTAAAATCACATTAAAAAGTAATCTTCAGCCTTTTTTCCTCAGAATGATGTTAGGAAAATAATATTAATTAAAGAAGCTATTAGCATTAGCCATATTCTTTTTTTTTTTTTTTTTTTTTTGAGACGGAGTCTCGCTCTGTCGCCCGGCTGAAGTGCAGTGGCCAGATCTCAGCTCACTGCAAGCTCCGCCTCCCGGGTTTATGCCATTCTCCTGCCTCAGCCTCCGAGTAGCTGGGACTACAGGCGCCCGCCACCTCGCCCGGCTAGTTTTTTGTATTTTTAGTAGAGACGGGGTTTCACCATGTTAGCCAGGATGGTCTCGATCTCCTGACCTCGTGATCCACCCGTCTTGGCCTCCCAAAGTGCTGGGATTACAGGCTTGAGCCACCGCGCCCGGCCGCATTAGCCATATTCTTAAACAAAATATATAGCCACCATTTTTTCTTTTTTGAGAGGGAGACATATCTTCTACTAGAAGGTGCTGAATATAGTTTGTTTGTTTTATATTAACCACAATACATACTGAAAACACGAATAAAATTTTCTCCTTAGGGCCAAATTCTTCTTTCTTGAGCAAGAGAGAAAACCTAAAGACAAAGGTCCATTATTGCCCATTTGTTGTAGGTTGTCAAAAAAAAAAAAAAGAAAAAAAAAGAGAGGCATTATAAACAACTGGAATTATTCAAGGAATCATGGAAAATAGGGACTGTCTAAATGAAAAAAAAATTCACCTCATTGCTCCTTACACTTCATTTGAGGATTTTATGCACTGTTAATTTATTCATTGAGTTCTCATTCTAAATGCTCCAGTGGAATCAAGACTGCTTTTCTCAAGGGGCAGGGAAAATGCCATAGGGTTTTCAAATCACAATTCATGTTAATAATTCTAAGAGCAAAGGCTTCTCTGCTGAAACAGAAAGATTAACTCTGCATGTATTCCTGTCCCACACCTTTTAATTTTTTTTTTTTTTGGCATTAACACAAAATGTGTTTTGTTGACTCATGGTGTGCCATATTAGTTAAATTAAACATCAAACATCTGTCTAACTTTAAGATTCTAACGTGAGTATGTTGGCAGTCTCAGTAAAACTGGAGCTGTTAAAGGCCTTCAATCAGTCAAAAGGATAGAGCTGCAGTAATGGCAAACTCAGCAAGCAATTACATCAAAGGATTTAAAATCTATTTCAGTAATGCCTTCTGGATAATGACATTGATCTCAGCACTCCCCTTGCAGATTTCCTGGTATTGCAAAGCAGGATTCTGCATAGTTTCACATTTAGAAAAACACCATTCACCATTTCTTTTTATGTGAACATAGTTCAATTCTCTTGAATACACCTACACAGCTATTTTTACAAAGCTAATAGACTTTTATTCATAAAGCCAAAATTCATGCTATGTACACAATCCTTTCTTTGTTCTTTTCTGTCACACCAATTTTGCCAAAGTGGTCGAAGTAATGAGAAGATTATGCTACCTTTTACACTCATACCTTAACACAAGCAGTATAAACAGATCAATCAATCAATTAATCAATCAATCAATGTTTTGCTCTTTCTCTTTGTATTTTAGTCTTCACTCAGTTTGCTTATCTTTAGGGGTTGATATGCATAAATGAAATTATTGTAGATGAGAATGTTTTACATTAAATGGATTTTTGTAAACCTAAACCCTCCCTCCCTTCTTTCCTTCTTCTGTTTTTTTGCAGAATTGGGGGTTGAGGTGTCGGGGGACATATTGGTTTAGGGACATTTGTGAACTATCCGGAGATCATTTGAGTGGGTTTTAATGCTGGCTAAGTAGTTTTTAAGCAGTTGTTCTAGTGAAGGAATAGCTAGATGTAACTTCATCCTTAAACTTGGGTGCTATAAAGCAACTCTCCAGTTTATCAAAATTATGTGTGGTTTCCTGCTTTAAAAGAAGTAAAAATTCAAATCTAATTCTACACAGAGACTACATTTTTAAAATTTTTATATATTTAAGGGGTATAAGTGCATAGTTCTTACATGCCCATATTGAAGAGTGGTGAAGTCTGGGCTTTTAGTGTACCCATCAGCAGAACAGTGAACATTGTACCAAACAAGTAATTTTTCAACCCTCATCCTCCTCCCACCCTCCCACCTTTTGTAGCCTCTAATGTCTATTATTCCCGTCTGTAGGCACATGTGTACCAATTGTTTAGCTCTCACTTGTAAGCAAGCATATGTGATATTTGACTTTCTCTGAGTTATTGCACTTAGGATAATGGCCTCCAGTTTCATCCATGTTGCTGCAAAAGACATAAATTTATTCATTTTTATGGCTGAGTAGTATTATATGGTATATATATATACACACACATACACACACACCATTACATGTATATGTGTATATATACACCATTACATGTATGTCTATATGTATATAGATACTATTACATGTGTATGTATGTGTATACATATATACCATTACATGTGTGTATATAATACATTTTCTTTTAAATTAATGTTTTTTATGAGATGGCATCTTGCTCTGGCACCCAGGCTGGAGTGCAGCGTCACGTTCTTGGCTCACTGCAACCTCTGCCTCCTGGGTTCAAGCAATTCTCCTGCCTCAGCCTCCTCCAGAGAAGCTGGGATTACAGGTGCACGCCACCATGCCCAGCTAATTTTTGTGTTTTTAGTAGAGATGGTGTTTCACCATGTTGTCCAGGTTGGTCTCGAACTGCTGACCTCAAGTGAACTGCCCTCCTTGGCCCCTCAAAGTGTTGGGATTATGGGCATGAGTCAGAGTACCCGGCCTATATATACATTTTCTTTATTCAATTCTTTGTTGATGGACATTTAGGTTGATTCCATGACTTGCACTTGTGAATAGTGTTACGATAAACATACGAGTGCAGGTTATCTTTTAAATAATGATTTCTTTACTTTGATTTGATACCCAGTAGTGAGATTATTATTTTAATTCTTTCTGTAGTCTCCATACCATTTTCCATAGAAGTTGTACTAATTTACATTCTCACTAGCACTGTATAAGTGTTCCATTTTCTCTTCATCCTCAGCAGCATCTGCTGTTTTTTGACTTTTTAATAATAGCCATTCCGACTGGTATACAATGGTATTTCATTGTGGTTTTAATTTGCATTTCTCTCATAATTACTCAGGTTGAACATTTTTTTCATGTATTTTTTGGTCATTTGTATGTCTTCTTTTGAAAACCGTCTGTTCGTATCCTTTGCCTACTTTTTAATTTTTTTTCTTGTTGAGCTATTTGAGTTCCTCACAGATCTGGATATTAGCCATTGACTAGATGCAGAGTTTGCAAAATTTTTTTTCCATTCTGTAGGTTGTCTGTTTATTCTGGTGACTATCTCTTTTGCTGTGCAGAAGCTTTTTAATTTAATTAAGTCGCATTTGTCTGTTTCTGTTTTTGCTGCATTTGCTTTTGAGGTATTCATATATTCTTTGCCTATGCCAATGTACAGAAGAGTTTTTCCTAGATTTTCTTCCAAGATTTTTATGCTTTCGTGTCTAACATTTAGGTCATTAATCCATCATGGTTAATTTTCATATCTGGTGAGAGGTTTGGGTCTAGTTTGTGATGATTCAATTTTCCCAGCACCATGTATTGAAATAAGGTTTCCTTTTCTGAGTGTCTATTTTTATGACTTTGTCAAAAATCAGTTGGTTGTTAAGTATGTCATTTTATTTCTGGACTCTATTTTATTCCACTGATGTATGTGAGACCACCTGTATTTGATGTAACATAATAATAGATAGTACCTGTAATTTTATTATTTGTTATTTTTTTTTTTTCTTTTTTTATTTTTTATTATACTTTAAGTTCTAGGGTACATGTGCATAACGTTTATATCATGTATAACTCCCCAATGCAATCCCTCCCTCCTCCCCCCTCCCCATGATAGGCCCCAGTGTGTGATGTTCCCCTTCCCGAGTCCAAGTGATCTCATTGTTCAGTTCCCACCTATGAGTGAGAACATGCGGTGTTTGGTTTTCTCTTCTTGTGATAGTTTGCTAAGAATGATGGTTTCCAGCTGCATCCATGTCCCTACAAAGGACGCAAACTCATCCTTTTTGATGGCTGCATAGTAATCCATGGTGTATATGTGCCACATTTTCTTAATCCAGTCTGTCACAGATGGACATTTGGGTTGATTCCAAGTCTTTGCTATTGTGAATAGTGCCGCAATAAACATACGTGTGCATGTGTCTTTGTAGTAGAGTAATTTATAATCCTTTGGGTATATACCCAGTAGTGGGATGGCTGGGTCATATGGTACATCTAGTTCTAGATCCTTGAGGAATCGCCATACTGTTTTCCATAATGGTTGAACTAGTTTACAATCCCACCAACAGTGTAAAAGTGTTCCTATTTCTCCACATCCTCTCCAACATCTATTGTTTCCTGACTTCTTAATGATTGCCATTCTAACTGGTGTGAGATGGTATCTCATTGTGGTTTTGATTTGCATTTCTCGGATGGCGAGTGATGACGAGCATTTTTTCATGTGTCTGTTGGCTGTATGGATGTCTTCTTTTGAGAAATGTCTGTTCATATCCTTTCCCCACTTTTTGATGGGGTTGTTTGTTTTTTTCTTGTATATTTGTTTGAGTTCTTTGTAGATTCTGGATATTAGCCCTTTGTCAGATGAGTAGGTTGCAAAAATTTTCTCCCATTCTGTAGGTTGCCTGTTCACTCTGATGGTAGTTTCTTTTGCTGTGCAAAAGCTCTTTAGTTTAATGAGATCCCATTTGTCAATTTTGGCTTTTGCTGCCGTTGCTTTTGGTGTTTTAGACATGAAGTCCTTGCCCATGCCTATGTCCTGAATGGTACTACCTAGATTTTCTTCTAGGGTTTTTATGGTATTAGGTCTAACATTTAAGTCTCTAATCCATCTTGAATTAATTTTCGTATAAGGGGTAAGGAAAGGATCCAGTTTCAGCTTTCTACTTGTGGCTAGCCAATTTTCCCAGCACCATTTATTAAATAGGGAATCCTTTCCCCATTTCTTGTTTTTGTCAGGTTTGTCAAAGATCAGATGGCTGTAGATGTGTGGTATTATTTCTGAGGACTCTGTTCTGTTCCACTGGTCTATTTCTCTGTTGTGGTACCAGTACCATGCTGTTTTGGTTACTGTAGCCTTGTAGTATAGTTTGAAGTCAGGTAGCGTGACGCCTCCAGCTTTGTCCTTTTGACCTAGGATTGTCTTGGCAATGCGGGCTCTTTTTTGGTTCCATATGAACTTTAAAGCAGTTTTTTCCAATTCTGTGAAGAAACTCATTGGTAGCTTGATGGGGATGGCATTGAATCTATAAATAACCTTGGGCAGTATGGCCATTTTCACGATATTGATTCTTCCTATCCATGAGCATGGTATGTTCTTCCATTTGTTTGTGTCCTCTTTGATTTCACTGAGCAGTGGTTTGTAGTTCTCCTTGAAGAGGTCCTTTACATCCCTTGTAAGCTGGATTCCTAGGTATTTGATTCTCTTTGAAGCAATTGTGAATGGAAGTTCATTCCTGACTTGGCTCTCTGCTTGTCTGTTACTGGTGTATAAGAATGCTTGTGATTTTTGCACATTAATTTTGTATCCTGAGACTTTGCTGAAGTTGCTTATCAGCTTAAGGAGATTTTGGGCTGAGACGATGGGTTTTTCTAAATATACAATCATGTCATCTGCAAACAGGGACAATTTGACTTCTTCTTTTCCTAACTGGATACCCTTGATTTCTTTCTCTTGCCTGATTGCCCTAGCCAGAACCTCCAACACTATGTTGAATAGGAGTGGTGAGAGAGGGCATCCCTGTCTTGTGCCAGTTTTCAAAGGGAATTTTTCCAGTTTTTGCCCATTCAGTATGATATTAGCTGTGGGTTTGTCGTAAATAGCTCTTATTATTTTGAGGTACGTTCCATCAATACCGAATTTATTGAGCATTTTTAGCATAAAGGGCTGTTGAATTTTGTCAAAAGCCTTTTCTGCGTCTATTGAGATAATCATGTGGTTCTTGTCTTTGGTTCTGTTTATATGCTGGATTACGTTTATTGATTTGCGAATGTTGAACCAGCCTTGCATCCCAGGGATGAAGCCCACTTGATCATGGTGGATAAGCTTTTTGATGTGCTGCTGAATCCGGTTTGCCAGTATTTTATTGATAATTTTGCATCGATGTTCATCAGGGATATTGGTCTAAAATTCTCTTTTTTTGTTGTGTCTTTGCCAGGCTTTGGTATCAGGATGATGTTGGCCTCATAAAATGAGTTAGGGAGGATTCCCCTTTTTCTATTGATTGGAATAGTTTCAGAAGGAATGGTACCAGCTCCTCCTTGTACCTCTGGTAGAATTCAGCTGTGAATCCATCTGGTCCTGGACTTTTTTTGGTGGGTAGGCTATTAATTGTTGCCTCAATTTCAGAGCCTGTTATTGGTCTATTCAGGATTCAACTTCTTCCTGGTTTAGTCTTGGGAGAGTGTAAGTGTCCAGGAAATTATCCATTTCTTCTAGATTTTCTAGTCGATTTGCGTAGAGGCATTTATAGTATTCTCTGATGGTTGTTTGTATTTCTGTGGGGTCGGTGGTGATATCTCCTTTATCGTTTTTTATTGCGTCTATTTGATTCCTCTCTCTTTTCTTCTTTATTAGTCTTGCTAGCGGTCTGTCAATTTTGTTGATCTTTTCAAAAAACCAACTCCTGGATTCATTGATTTTTTGGAGGGTTTTTTGTGACTCTATCTCCTTCAGTTCTGCTCTGATCTTAGTTATTTCTTGCCTTCTGCTAGCTTTTGAATGTGTTTGCTCTTGCCTCTCTAGTTCTTTTAATTGTGATGTTAGAGTGTCAATTTTAGATCTTTCCTGCTTTCTCTTGTGGGCATTTAGTGCTATAAATTTCCCTCTACACACTGCTTTAAATGTGTCCCAGAGATTCTGGTATGTTGTATCTTTGTTCTCATTGGTTTCAAAGAACATCTTTATTTCTGCTTTCATTTCGTTATGTACCCAGTAGTCATTCAGGAGCAGGTATTCAGTTTCCATGTAGTTGAGCGGTTTTGATTGAGTTTCTTAGTCCTGAGTTCTAGTTTGATTGCACTGTGGTCTGAGAGACAGTTTGTTATAATTTCTGTTCTTGTACATTTGCTGAGGAGTGCTTTACTTCCAATTATGTGGTCAATTTTGGAATAAGTGCGATGTGGTGCTGAGAAGAATGTATATTCTGTTGATTTGGGGTGGAGAGTTCTATAGATGTCTATTAGGTCCGCTTGGTGCAGAGATGAGTTCAATTCCTGGATATCCTTGTTAACTTTCTGTCTCGTTGATCTGTCTAATGTTGACAGTGGAGTGTTGAAATCTCCCATTATTATTGTATGGGAGTCTAAGTCTCTTTGTAGGTCTCTAAGGACTTGCTTTATGAATCTGGGTGCTCCTGTATTGGGTGCATATATATTTAGGAGAGTTAGCTCTTCCTGTTGAATTGATCCCTTTACCATTATGTAATGGCCTTCTTTGTCTCTTTTGATCTTTGATGGTTTAAAGTCTGTTTTATCAGAGACTAGGATTGCAACCCCTGCTTTTTTTTGTTCTCCATTTGCTTGGTAGATCTTTCTCCATCCCTTTATTTTGAGCCTATGTATGTCTCTGCATGTGAGATGGGTCTCCTGAATACAGCAGACTGATGGGTCTTGACTCTTTATCCAGTTTGCCAGTCTGTGTCTTTTCATTGGAGCATTTAGTCCATTTACATTTAAGGTTAATATTGTTATGTGTGAACTTGATCCTGTCATTATGATATTAACTGGTTATTTTGCTCATTAGTTGATGCAGTTTCTTCCTAGCCTTGATGGTCTTTACATTTTGGCGTGTTTTTGCAATGGCTGGTACTGGTTGTTCCTTTCCATGTTTAGGGCTTCCTTCAGGGTCTCTTGTAAGGCAGGCCTGGTGGTGACAAAATCTCTAAGCATTTGCTTATCTGTAAAGGATTTTATTTCTCCTTCACTGATGAAACTTAGTTTGGCTGGATATGAAATTCTGGGTTGAAAATTCTTTTCTTTAAGAACGTTGAATATTGGCCCCCACTCTCTTCTGGCTTGTAGAGTTTCTGCCGAGAGATCTGCTGTTAGTCTGATGGGCTTCCCTTTGTGGGTAACCCGACCTTTCTCTCTGGCTGCCCTTAAGATTTTTTCCTTCATTTCAACTTTGGTGAATCTGGCAATTATGTGTCTTGGAGTTGCTCTTCTGGAGGAGTATCTTTGTGGCGTTCTCTGTATTTCTGAATTTGAATGTTGGCCTGCCCTACTAGGTTGGGGAAGTTCTCCTGGATGATATCCTGAAGAGTGTTTTCCAACTTGGTTCCATTTTCCCCCTCACTTTCAGGCACCCCAATCAGACGTAGATTTGGTCTTTTTACATAATCCCATACTTCTTGCAGGCTTTGTTCATTTCTTTTTCTTCTTTTTTCTTTTGGTTTCTCTTCTCGCTTCATTTCATTCATTTGATCCTCAATCGCTGATACTCTTTCTTCCAGTTGATCGAGTCGGTTACTGAAGCTTGTGCACTTGTCACGTATTTCTCGTGTCATGGTTTTCATCTCTGTCATTTCGTTTATGATCTTCTCTGCATTAATTAGTCTAGCTGTCAATTCTTCCACTTTTTTTTCAAGATTTTTAGTTTCTTTGCGCTGGGTACGTAATTCCTCCTTTAGCTCTGAGAAGTTTGATGGACTGAAGCCTTCTTCTCTCATCTCGTCAAAGTCATTCTCTGACCAGCTTTGATCCGTTGCTGGCGATGGGCTGCGCTCCTTTGCAGGGGGAGATGCGCTCTTATTTTTTGAATTTCCAGCTTTTCTGCCCTGCTTCTTCCCCATCTTTGTGGTTTTATCTGTCTCTGGTCTTTGATGCTGGTGACGTACTGATGGGGTTTTGGTATAGGTGTCCTTCCTGTTTGATAGTTTTCCGTCTGACAGTCAGAAGGACTGTCTGTTGGTCTGTTGGAGATTGCTTGAGGTCCACTCCAGACCCTGTTTGCCTGGGTATCAGCAGCAGAGGTTGCCAAAGATAGAATATTGCTGAGCAGCGAGTGTACCTGTCTGATTCTTCCTTTGGAAGTTTCCTCTCAGGGATGACTCCACCCTGTGAGGTGTGGGGTGTCAGACTGCCCCTAGTGGGGGATGTCTCCCAGCTAGGCTACTCAGGGGTCAGGGACCCACCTGAGCAGGCAGTCTGTCCGTTCTCGGATCTCAACCTCCGCGTTGGGAGATCCACGGCTCTCCCCAAAGCTGTCAGACAGAGTCGTTCGCCTCTGCACCGCCCCCGCTGCTTTCCCTATTGGACCTCAGCTGTGGGCTGTCCCCAGAGGTGGAGTCTACAGAGACAGGCAGGTTTCCTTGAGCTGCTGTGAGCTCCACCCAGTTCGAGCTTCCCAGCGGCTTTGTTTACCTACTTAAGCCTCAGCAATGGCGGGCGCCCCTCCCCCAGCCTCGCTGCTGCCTTGTGTATAGATCGCTGCAGACGGCTGTGTTAGCAGTGAGGGAGGCTCCGTGGGCGTGGGACCCTCCCGGCCAGGTGTGGGATATAGTCTCCTGGTGTGCCTGTTTCCTTAAAGCGCAGTATTGGGGTGGGAGTTACGCGATTTTCCAGGTGTTATGTGTCTCAGTTCCCCTGGCTAGGAAAAGGGATTTCCTTCCCCCTTGCGCTTCCAGGTGAGGCGATGCCTCGCGCTGCTTCAGCTCACGCTGGTCAGGCTGCAGCAGCTGACCCGCACCGATTGTCCGGCACTCCCTAGAGAGATGACCCCAGTACCTCAGTTGAAAATGCAGAAATCACCGGTCTTCTGTGTTACTCGCGCTGGGAGTTGGAGACTGGAGCTGTTCCTATTCGGCCATCTTGCTCCGCCCCCTATTATTTGTTATTTATTTGTCTGGTCTTTGAATCTATAACCTACTCTATGCCAGAATCTCTAGTGTATTATTACAAAGCTCATATTGTTAAAGCTGTTTGTATCATCTTCTAAACTCCTAAAATCTTTTTTATCTTAAACAAATAAACTTTTTTTGCAAGTATATCCCATAAGTTGCTTACCCCATCTCTATTACTTTTACAATGAAACAGTTTGAAATGGTTCTTAAAAAAGGTTTCCATTTCCCACCTCCAATTCATCCTTGTGCCTTGCTAGGAGAAAGATGATTAAAGGTGGCTCTGATTCCCCTATACCCAAGGGGAATAAAGTCCATATACAACTCTATGAGTATACTGGGGCAAAGCCACTAGGCACCTATTCAAGTATACTGAGACATTACAGGGACATGAGGATACTTAAACTTTTATTACTCTGTTATCTAGCACATTAATAAGCATGTTACATTCTATCTGGTTTAATAGGTGAAAGAGTGCCTAGATTCAACCGATACGATGTGGGGAAGGTTTAGAGTGGGAAAGAGAAGCTAGTGCGACCCTATGGGTGCAGCTCTTTGGGCTAAATCAGTGTACTGTTGTTGTTTACACTTTGGAATGTATAGTGGGAAATGAAAGTGTTATATACTTATAGTTCCCTGTCCTGTAAGTGTCAGAATAGATTATCCCAATTTGGAAAATGGTATACAGAAAAGAGCTAATACCCTCAGGGATCTACAGCTCTAATGATGCTTTTGAGGTACAAGTTTCCGTGACTAACGATTTTGCTAGTTAGAGCCACTGGCAAAGGGAAGAAATATCTATCTGGAGGCTCCCTTTGGGTTTTGGGACTTCTTGCCTGCATGACAGAGCTTAGCTGTTACCTTGTTATTAGGCTTTTGTCAAAACAATGTCTAACCCAGACCTACCTTATAACACTCTGATCTGATAATACATTTTTGGGTGGTTAATTCAGTTGCCATGACTAACAAAGTGGGAAGAGTCTAATAAGCCTGTCTTCTAATGCAATAGCATATTCAAAAATGCAGCTGGCCTGGCCCTAGCAATGTCTCTCTTTTATATTAAAAAGTAGCAGCTATCCCTTCAGGGGAACCTTATCCCCAACCTTGCTGTCTGAAGCAAAGCAAGCTGCTATCTCAGTGGGGCCATTGAGTCACAGAAGTTCCCCTAAATGCTAGGCCTAATTCACTGATGATTGAGCTAAGCTGGAAGCTGTCAGTATCCTCTGGGTTGTGCAGATATTCAATGTTAACACCAACTATGCAGTATTAAAACCAGTCATGGGCACTTTACTTTGTGGGCAGTATTGAAAGTCATTCTCATAGATTTGGCCAATGCTACCTTTGATACACTTCAATATATTTTTACTGAATCCAACTCTTTAGTCTGCCACTTGGAAAACTATAGGCAATGAATAAAAAAACACCCATTTTGAGGCCATTAACTGTGAAAACAAAGATTGCTGATTAATTTTCTGGATTACGCATATAAATGCCCATGGTTAAGGTGGCTTGTTTTCTGATGAGACTAACTGCAGTCAATCTGTTGACTGAGGCTGCATCACCCAGATTCCCAGTGTTGCTACAAGGATTCATCCTTGTACTGAACATGGCAACACTTCTACAATTAAAGTAGAATGGGCACATTACCGTCCTCATAGTTATGATGCAGAGGCTGCCACTGAACTCATACTTGTGACCCCTGTAAAGTTTGATCTAATTGTCACGGAGAGAGGCTGTATGGCACAGGGCATTGTCTGTGCCAACTTGTGACAGTTTAACTTCATGATCTTTGACACTATCTTGGTTATCAGTGATGTCTTGCCACCATTTTGACTTTTTTAGCTTATTGCATTGTTCTTGTAGTCTGACCCAAATGACTCTAGTCATGCCATCATGGCCTTTGAAACTAACCTATGTTATATATTCAGATTTCTGGATCATTTGCAATCTGACAATGGATATCTGAAATAATTAGTGGACTTTCAATGCCCATTGTCATAGGATATTGTTAATAGTTGAAATAGCCTCCTTAAAAGCTAACTCAAAAAGTTAGAATTCTAACTCTACCCTCTACTTAGCAAGGCAGTTTGGTGACTTAATGTGACTATTCTCAGAAAGAAGTTATCTCCTCCTAGTCACTTCCTGGATAATGATCAGAATGAAAGGGAAGGGGTTATATAGATCTATTTTGAAACTTTGAGAATCCCCCCTGATTATTCCTGGCCATGATACTTCTTTCATTTTCCTAACAGCAACCCCAGGCAGCCTAGTTCCTCTGGGTGAAAGCCTGTCCACGAGGGTCTAAATAACTCAAATTTTATTCTGGTTCAGTCACTAAGATTCTATTGTTAGATTGATTTAGTCACAGACCATATGGGTATTGAGTATTTGGTTGAATATATTGCTCATTGATTCCCCCTGTAGTGGAACATATGGGCCAAAGTGAGAGACATAATTGGTTTCTGCATGCTTTCTTCATTAGGTTGAAGAAAGATCACTTTTCGACTAAAAAATGATCTTCCTTGAACCTAAAGATGATCTTTGGTTAAACTGAAATCTAATTAAATAGCTGGATTTGAATAAAAAATGATTGGGAAAAAATGTTGTATTGAAAGCTATGGACTAGGACACCTGAATTTTGTCATGGTAGAAGGATAACGATCTTAGTGCTAGGAGACCCTTGAAAGCATAGGTAAAGAAAGGACTATACTTACCTCTGTCTTTCAGAATCACCTCTGGAGCTTCCTCATAAAGGAAAACATCTTGAGGCCAAAACCTCAGTATTTCTCTCCTTTAATGCAGTCTACTGCATGTGTAGGCAGGCATTCATGCAGGCTCATCTGTGTTGCCCTGTGAGACTTGTGGGCTAGGATGAAAATATGCTGATGCTCATGTTGCTTGTTGGCCATGATTAAGAAAATCCATTGTCTCTTGGCTCAGGCCTGTTTGCCAGGAAACATGAAATTGTGGCAGGCAACCATGTTAGTCTGCGAGAATGGTAAAAGCTCAGATCTTCTCAGTTTTTGATAGGAGGGATACTTATTTGGAGTTAAGTTCATTCCTTGAGTTTATTATTTTTATTACTTTTAAAAAGAAGAAAAATGAAGATAACCAAAGATATACCTTGAGAGTTTTGTTTTAAAAGAATAATATTTTTAAAGAAACAATGAGCATGTAAAATAAAAGGACTAAAAAGGATACTTGAATTATGAAGCAGAAGAAAGAATAAGTTCAATAAATAAATTCAAATCTAGTTGAAAAAAACCAACACTCTAGTTAATATCTGCAAAGCTAATATCTACAAGGGTAGAAGTAGGGGAATAATATTTCAGAGAATAAGGGGATCTAGTAACTAGAAATTGGGTCTTGGTATAATCACAGGTAAGACTAATTAGATGAGAAATCATGAGGATTAGTCCAGGAATTCTTATGTTCTAACACAGACAAGATTTGTTCACTTGGGAAAGGGAAAGGGCTGACATTTTGATAATGCCATGAGTTGAGTTCTCCCATATTCTGTGATGATTGAAAGAGAGCATGTACTACATTTTGGGTAGACCACTAATACTTTTTAGTTTGTAGTGTGACACAGAAGGGTTCTATGTGCTAGGGAAAACTTTTATAATATTGTTATTTACATTTTATGTGTATGAACAATTTCTGGGTACAAATATAAAGAGACTGGCCAAGGATGTCTATCTAAGGAAACACATATGCTTTGAATGATTTTTAGAAGTACTTCTGTATTTAATTTGTGTAATTTATAAGGTAGGTGGCTAGATATCACATTGGAGAGTATTTAGTTGATTCAGTATTTACCATTTGGTTGAACTTTAATTCTTAGAGCAATTATGAGAACATAAGAAAAACAAAGATTTATGGAAGGCAAGTTTAGTCTAACCACATGTTGAGGTTTCTAGTGCATTCAAGGCCACTGAGAATGAAATAGTCTGTTATCAGAAAGTTAAAAGAAAATAATTTTGAAATTATGTTAAAAAAGCTTCTTATCTTTCACTTCAACACAACTACAGACTAATATAATGATGTCAAATATTGGTAACAGAAAACAAATATCAAGCAAACACAATCTTCTTCCTAAATCTGCTCTCTCAGTTCTGAGAATAAGAATAATAGTGTTCACTACCACACTACATATACAATTAAAAACTCATAGGGAAAGTATTGATGCAAAAGGATTGAGATGGCTAAAATTAAAGCCCCTGAAAGTTAGACTGCTTCATAGAATGCTAACTGCTGACACAGTTTCAATTAGCGTATATTGTAGATTGAATAATGCTATTTCAAGCATGGACTATAAAAAATTAGTGAGCTGAAAATAATGAAAGATAATTTGAATAATGGTAACATCCCTATTTCCCATCTAATATTTATATCATATTTATAATTTTATATTCATCCTCATTGCCATCAAATAGCACCAGCAAGAGAACAGAAACTAGCTTCATTGTTTTCCTGTAATGTATCTTCACTGCCAGTTAGAAAAAGAAAGTTCTATTTCAGTAATAAAATTAGAACTCCAATCCTTTATTGGAGAGAGAATACTCACGCTACAAGTTAATAATTTTGTGACTCTCAAAAGTATAGCAGTTGAGTTTTCTTTCTATTAATAGTCTGAACTTTTTCATATAAATACAAGGGAGTTAGGAATGATATTCCCAAATACAGATAAGAGAAATCAAGCTACAAAGGGTCTGTTCACTTTGCATCATCTTTTGCTGATAGTATGGCCAAATGATACTCATCTTTAGTTTGCATTTTTTACTAAAATGTGCTGCCAAAGAAATTTAAGTTTGGTATATTTGTGTATTATAGATACATTGTTGTGCAATACTAGCCATAAAATACATATTATTGAAAGTATAGGCCAGGTGCGATGGCTCACGTATATAATCCCAGCACTTTGGGAGGCAGAGGCAGGTAGATCACTTGAGGTCAGGAGTTTGAGACCAGCCTGGCTAGCATGGCAAAACCCCATCTCTGCTAAAAATACAAAAATTAGTCAGGTGTGGTGGCGCATACCTGTAATCCCAGCTGCTCAGGAGGCTGAGGCAGGACAATCGCTTGAACCTGGGAGGTGGAGGCTGCAGTGAGTAGAGATCATGCTACTGCATTCCAGCATGAGTAATAGAGGGAGACTCTTTTTTTTCTTTTTAAGTATATTATTGAAAAAATATATATAGGAAAATATATTACTGAATATATATGCTTATAAAGCTATGCAATGTGGATGGAAAATATATACTTTATCAATAATTCTAGTTATTCATCTCTTGTTTTTGCAAATAATTTGCACTGACTTTTTTTTTATTTTGTCATTACACTATATGTGCCCTTTTCAGAATTTTCAGGAACACAATTTTTTTATTTACTGTTACAACCATCAGAATCCAGTAAATATGTAAAACATGACCAACACTAAAGAAATACAGAAATTAAAAAGAAATTTAAGTTATTACAGAACACCAATATAGAGACCTAAATACGCACCTATGAAATAACTGCCTGAAGATGCTTCTGATGGGGAAAGTGAGATTACGAATATTGTTTCTTCATGGTTCTGCCTCTACTATCTACAAACAGGCACTTCAAAAACATAGCAATATTTTCAAGTATAACAAAAGTCCAACGTGACTGACAATTTTGTTATTTATCAGAGGAAGTAATTTATCAGTATTTTCTGCTCTAATGTGTTACTTATCTGCTCTAATGGGACACTCAACATTCATTTACATACTATTTTATTATCTTTCTTCTGCATTTTGAGATTGATAAACTATCTTTAATTGCATTTCTTTAAAAAATTTTAATTTGAGCTAATTTAGACTTCAGAAAAATTACAAAGATAGTAAATTGTGTTTTCAGGTTCCTCTCATCCAGCTCCCCTTATGCTAACATCTTATATAACCATAGTACAAGCATCAAAAACATAAAATTAACATTGGCACAGTATTATTAACCAAACTGTAGACATTCAAATTTCACTAATTTTTCCATTAATGTCCTTTTATATGTTCCAATAGCCTATCCAGCATTCCACGCTGTATTTAGTTGTGATTTTATTCTTAATTTATTATATTCTGTGAAAGTTTCTCAGTCTTTCCTTCTCTTTTATGATCTTGTCACCCTTGAAGAATACTGATTCGTTAATTTTGTAGATGATCCTTCAGTTTGGGTTTGATGTTTACTTATGACTGGATTTCCTTTCTAGTGCATTGTATCAAGGGGTTCATATGTTGATAATGTCTCATTACTGGTGATGTTAATCTTGATCATGTGGGTAAGGTGATGTCTGGCAAGGTTTTCTGCTGTAAAGGTGTTATTATTACCTTTATAATCAGTATACATTTTGGAAGATACACTTTAAGACTACACAAATCCTGTTTCTCCCCAAATTTTTCACACATTTATTTTAGTACATATTACTGGATCTTCAATTATTACTGTGGTGTTTGCCTAACAGTAATTTTCTATTTCCCATTTCTTCTACATTTACTAATTGGAAGTCTACTATAGGGAAGAGCTCTATCAGCATGGACAGATGGATGTTTATTTTATTCCATGAGTTAAATATATTCTTATTACTTTTTTGTTCAAATTATTTTGTCTTTGAAGTAATTCCTTCTTTTGTTCTTTTGACAAGTTCCTATCCTATTTATGTACTTATTTGAGCACTTTCTTTCTTCTGGTATAAGAAGATGTTCCCAAGTATGCTTAAATCCATGGTTAAAATCACACACTTCTTCAAGAAACTCTGATTCCTTTAATTAGAGAAAGGTAGTTAGAGACCAAGATCTGGGTACTAGTTGTGCTCATTGCTAGAGGGCTGTCAGTGTTTCTAAGTCTCTTCAGCAGAACAAACCAGGTATATGTATGCATACTGGCTCATGCATATATATACAACTATATTTCTATATTTATCTATCTGATTACAAATATTAAATAACATAAGTTTATACTGATACCCTCTGATTCCAGAAAAGTACCACAAGGTTCATTTTAGCCTTTCAGATTTCTTATTAGTAGTTTTTATTCTACAACTGTGTTGAAATTTAGTGATGATTTTCTTTTTACACAGTTATTTTGTAGTTTAGATATGTTCTGTCTTCAACTAATTTCATGGGTGTGATTTTGTGTACAGTTTGTGTTGTCATGAATCTGTTTTAAATCATTTGGAGAGAGGAATTTGAGAAGTTGATTACTAGAGTCTGAATTGTCTTCAGCCATCCATGAACTAACCCTTTTTTATTTTATTAACTGAAACAAACAGAGAATCATGGAATCCTATGAAATCAGAAACATTAGGTTTTAGTCAATCTCTGCTGATACCTCTGTAACTTTAAACAACTTTATGTACAATGAAATTAACATCTGTGGGAATGAGTTATATCATCTGAAAATGGAGAACTTAGGCTAGCTAATCTTTAAGTTTTCTCCCACTGTCTTTTATGGTAACTCAAAAGATTATTGGAAACAATATTGTTAGATCAATTTTGTGCCAAAATCAAATAATGTGGCCTCAGTGGAACATATTGATTGAAAGCATTCCCTAAGTTAACTGGGTTCTAACACTTAATAGCTTTGTGATCTTATACTAGCTATATCTCAGTTTCAGTTCTGTCTTCTGTATAAGAGGTTTTGTTAAATTCTCTAAATTAAATTTTTTAGTATATGTGGAAAACTTAAATGACTAAATCTATCTCTTTAGTAGTTTTAGATGTATTAATCCTTTCTCTTTATTATTGTATCAGTTTTTATAAGCTGTATTTTTCCAAGAATCTACCGATTCCATTCAAATTTATTGACAGAGTTGTTTATTCTATCCTCTTATGATCTCTTTTTTTTTTTTTTTTTTTTTTTGAGACGGAGTCTCCCTCTGCCGCCCAGGCTGGAGTGCTGTGGCCGGATCTCAGCTCACTGCAAGCTCCGCCTCCCAGGTTCACGCCATTCTCCTGCCTCAGCCTCCCGAGTAGCTGGGACTACAGGCGCCCACCACCTCGCCCGGCTAATTTTTTTGTATTTTTTAGTAGAGACGGGGTTTCACCATGTTAGCCAGGATGGTCTCGATCTCCTGACCTCGTGATCCGCCCGTCTCGGCCTCCCAAAGTGCTGGGATTACAGGCTTGAGCCACCGCACCCGGCCTCTTATGATCTCTTTAAGGTGGTAAGAACTTCAGAAATATCTCTTTTCATTCCAGTATTAGGTGAGCTAAGTTTTCTTTCTCTTATTTCCTGTGTCTTGCTAGAGGTATATCAAATTTGTTAGTTATTTCCAAAAACTAACTTTTGATTTTACTGATCTTTTTATATAGCTCTATATTTCATTATTTCTGCTTTTGTGTTTTTGTTGCTATTTCAATAAAAATTTAATACTTAATAATTACTTTTGAATAATTTATTATAACATATGTACCCATATCAATATTCACTGAGGTACTACTTTATAAAGAGAGTATTTTTTGAATTAAGACCCATAATGTCTTTTGTTAATATGATATAACTATACGATTGAAGGATTAGTGATTTCATGGTATATGTATTTTCAACCCTTCTACTCTCAATTTACTTTTGTATTCTTATTTTTTATGTGTCTCTTATAAACACATGTATTATTCTTCTTAAATCAATCTGAAAATCACTGCATTTAGTCCAATGTATTCTAATGATTTAACTGATACATTTAGGTTGAAATTAATGTCTTTTTTTTTTTTTTTTTTTTTTTTTTGAGGCGGAGTCTCGCTCTGTCTCCCGGACTGGAGTGCAGTGGCCGGATCTCAGCTCACTGCAAGCTCCGCCTCCCGGGTTTACGCCATTCTCCTGCCTCAGCCTCCCGAGTAGCTGGGACTACAGGCGCCCGCCACCTCGCCCAGCTAGTTTTTGTATTTTTTAGTAGAGACGGGGTTTCACCGTGTTAGCCAGGATGGTCTCGATCTCCTGACCTCGTGATCCGCCCGTCTCGGCCTCCCAAAGTGCTGGGATTACAGGCTTGAGCCACCGCGCCCGGCCAAAATTAATGTCTTTTTATGAGCTTTCTCTTTTCCCATATGTTTCATATATTTCTGTCTCTTCTTTTGAGTTGATTTTTAAATTATTCCATTTATATCCTTGTTTTTCTATTCCCATTTAGATATCCACAGAAATTGTTATACATATTCTTGATTTATGAAAGCATTTTCTCTCCTCTTGGACAATGGATGAAATTTATGTGAGGATCTCCGCTTAACTCCTGATATACATTTTATTCTGTAATTCTCTAAATATTTTACTATTATAAAATATAATTCTAAGACCATAATACAGTACTATTTTTATTTTATACAGTCGATATTTGATTAGGTTAAAACATATATTTACCATTTTCTTTAAGAATTTATATTTTATATTAGGTAATCTGGTACCAAATACTCTAAGTTTTAGGGTTTCAAATAATGCTTTTTTTGTGAAATATGCTCAAATAACTATATTTTACACATTTAATGCTCAGATTAACTTTATTTTACACACTTAATGCTCAGATTGTGAAGTGAAACATCTCTTTGAATAGAAAAAAAAAAAAAAAACACCAGAAAAGGCTGAAAAGATATGGTGGAACATGCTCCAACGGTAGCCTTATATTGCCTAGGTCAAAATAAAGTATCTCAGTTAAGACAGTGCATATCCCAACCCTCCCTCCTGCCTGAGTGGAGGTTTCCTTTCTCCTTTCTTTTTTATTTTATTTTAATGTTCTGGGATACAAATGCAGAACGTGTAGGTTTGTTACATAGGTATACATGTGCCATGGTGGTTTGCTGCACCTATCAACCCATCAACTAGGTTTAAATCCTGTATCCATTAGGTATTTGTCCTAATGATCTCCCTTCCCTCTCCCCGCTACTCCCAACTGGCCCTGCTATGTGTTGTTCCCCTCACTGTGTCCATATGTTCTCATTATTCAGCTCCCACTTATGAGTGAGAACATGCGGTGTAACATGCAGTGTTTGGTTTCTTTTCCTGTGTTAGTTTGATGAGGATGATAGCTTCCAACTTCCTCTATGTCCCTGCAAAGAACATAATCACATTCCTTTCTTTGGCTGCATAGTATTTCATGGTGTATATGTATCACATTTTCTTTATCCAGTCTACCGTTGTTGGGCATTTGGGTTGTTGCTTCTATGTCTTTGTTATTGTAAATAGTGCTGCAATAAATATATGTGTGCATGTGTCTTTACAGTAGAATGATTTATATTCCTTTTGGTATATACCCAGTAATGGGATTGCTGGGTCAAATGGTATTTCTGGTTCTAGATCCTAGAGGAATCACCACATTGTCTTCCACATTGGTTGAACTAATTTACATTATCACCAACAGTGTAAAATCTTTCCTATTTCTCCACAGCCTTGCCAGTATCTATTGTTTCTTGACTTTTTAATAATGCACATTGTGACTGGCGTGAGATGGTATGTCATTGTTGTTGTGATTTACATTTCTCTGATGATCAGTGATGTTGAGCTTTTTTCATTGTTTGTTGGCCACATAAATGTTTTCTTCTGAGAAGTGTATGTTTATATCCTTTGCCCACTGTCTGATGAGCTTGCTTGTTTTTTTTTTTTCTTTTAAATTTGTTTAAGTTCCTTATAGATTCTGAATATTAGAACTTTGTCAGATGGGTAGATTGTAAACATCTCCCATTCTGTAGGCTGCCTGTTCACTCTTATGATAGTTTCCTTTGCTGTGCAGAAGTTCTTTAGTTTAATTAGATACCATTTGTCAATTTTGGCTTTTGTAGCAATTGCTTTTGATGTTTTCATAATACAGTCTTTGCCCATGCCTATGTCCTGAA
Organism: Trachypithecus francoisi; assembly: GCF_009764315.1. NCBI lineage: Eukaryota > Metazoa > Chordata > Mammalia > Primates > Cercopithecidae > Trachypithecus > Trachypithecus francoisi. The sequence continues at coordinate 153,584,971 of NW_022681454.1, forward strand.
TGATATTGCCCAGGTTTACTTGTAGGGTGTTTATGGTTTTGGGTTTTACATTTAAGTCTTTAATGCATCTTGAGCTAATTTTTTGTATAAGGTGTAAGGAAGGGGTCTAATTTCAGTTTTCTGCATATGGGTAGCCAGTCTTCCTAGTAGCATTTATTAAATAGGAAATCTTTTCTCCATTGTTTTGTCTGGTTTGTCAAAGATCAGATGGTTGTAAACATGTGATGTTATTTCTGAGGTCTCTGTTCTGTTCCTTTGGTCTATATGTCTGTTTTGGTACCAGTACCATGTTGTTTTTGTTATTGTAGCTTTGTAGCATGGTTTGAAGTCAGGTAGCATGATGCTTGCAGCTTTGTTCTTTTTGCTTACTACTGTCTTGGCTATACAGGCTCCTCTTTGGTTCCATATGAAATTCAAAGTAGTTTTTTTCTAATTCTGTAAAGAATGTCAATGGCAGTTTGATGGGAATAGCATTGGATCTATAAATTACTTCGGGCTATATGACCATTTTCATAATTCTGATTCTTCTTATCCATGAGGATTGAATGTTTTTCCATTTGTTTGTGTCCTTTCTATTTCCTTGTGGAGTGGTTTGTAGTTCTCCTTGAAGAAGTCCTTCACATCCCTTGTTAGCTGTATTCCTAGGTGTTTTATTCTCTTTGTAGCAATTGTGAAAGGGAGTTCATTTATGATTTGGCTTTCTGCTTGTCTATTGTTGGTGTATAGGAATGCTTGTGCATTTTGCACATTGATTTTGTATCCTGAGACTTTGTTGAAGTTGCTTATCAGCTTAAGGAGTTTTTGGGCTGAGATGATGGGGTTTTTAAAATATAGACACGTGTCTTTTGCAAATAGAGACTATTTGGCTTCCTCTCTTCCCATTTGAATAGGCTTTATTTCTTTCTCTTGCCTGATTGCCCTGGTGAGAACTTCCAACACTATGTTGAATAGGAGTGGTGAGAGAGGGCATCCTTGTGTTGTGCCAATTTTCAAAGGAAATGCTTCCAGCTTTTGCCCATTCAGTATGGATAATCAGCTGTGGATTTTGTCATAAAGAGTTATTTTTATTTTGAGATATGTTCCATCAATGGGGTGTTAAACCTAAAAGTAGGTAGTTTACTGAAAATTTTTTACATGAAGAGATATTGATCATATTACATGGAGAGATATTTATCAAAGGCCTTTTCTGCATCTATTGAGATGATCATGTGGTTTTTGTCATTGGTTGTATTTATGTTATGGATTATGTTTATTGATTTGCATATGTTGAACCAGCCTTGCATCCCACAAATGAAGCTGACTTGATTGTGGTGAATAAGCTTCTTGATGTGCTTCTGGGTTCAGTTTGCCAGTATTTTATTGAAGAATTTCACATCGATGTTCATCAGGGATATTGACCTGAAGTTTTCTTTTATCGTTGTGTCTCTGCCAGGCTTTTGGTATTAGGATGATACTGGCAAATAGACTTTAAACCAACAAAGATCAAAAAAGACAAAGAAGGGCATTACATAATGCTAAAGGGATCAATTAAACAAGAAGAGTTAACTATGCTAAATGTATATGCACCCAATACAGGAGCACCCAGATTCATAAAACAAGTTCTTAGAGACCTACAAAGAAACTTAGACTTCCACACAATAATAGTGGGAGACTTTAACACTCCGCTGTGAATATTAGACAGATCAACGAGACAGAGAATTAACAAGGATATTCAGGACTTGAACTCAATTCTGGACCTAATAGACATCTATATAACTCTCCACCCCAAATCAACAGAATATACATTCTTCTCAGTGCTACATGGCACTTATTCTAAAATCAACCACATAGTCGGAAGTACAACACTCCTCAGCAAATGCAGAGGAACGGAAATCATAGTCTCTCTGACCACAGTGTAATCATATTAGAACTCAGGATTAAGAAACTCACTAAAGACCACACAACTATATGAAATTGAACAACCTGCTCCTGAATGACTCCTGGGTAAACAGTGAAATTAAGGTGGAAATCAAGAAGTTCTTTGAAACCAATGAGAATAAAGAGACAATGTATCAGAACGTTCGGACACAGCTAAAGTAGTGTTAAGAGGGAAATAGACTAATAAAGAATAAAAGAAAGAAGAATTAAATAGACACAATAAAAATTATAAAGGAGATATCACCACTGATCCCACAGAAATACAAACTACCATCAGAGAATACTATAAACACCTCTCCACAAATAAACTAGAAAAGCTAGAAGATATGGGTAAATTCCTGCATGCATACATCCTCCCAGGAATAAACCAGGAAACAGTAGAATCCCTGAATAGACCAATAACAAGCTCTGAAACTGAAGCAGTAATTAATAGCCTTCCAACCAAAAAAAGCCCAGGACCAGACAGATTCACAGCAGAATTCTACCAGAGGTACAAAGAGAAGCTGGTGCCATTCCTTCTGAAACTATTCCAAATAAATGAAAAGGTGGGCCTCCTCGCTATCTCAAATAATGCTTTATTCATGATGATTATCTTACTGCTGTTGAAATTTTTGGATTGGCAGTTGTTTCCTTTTTTAGCAATTTGAATGCATATTTTCTATGACTCTGACTCAGAATGTTGCTGTTGAGATTTCACCTGTTTATATAATTGCTACTCTCTTAAGGATATTCCTATCTTTCTGGCTGATTTTAAGACTTATTTCTTGGTATTTTATTCTCTGAAATTTTACTGTTTATGTCTAGTTGTGAATTATGTTTTTAATTTAGCTTGTGTCAACTATTTAGGAATTCTTGAATCAATTGATCACTTCTCTAACGTTTTAGCTATAATCACTAGAAATATTGCCCCACCTCTTCTTCAGTTAAATTGGCAAAATTTTAAGCAGATAAATAATAATACACTTCATTCAACTTTATAATTTATTAGCATATAGTGAAAAAATATTCTAATATGTTTATATTTCTGGATTTTTCCATTTCTAAATTTTTCTTGTGTTTTTCTTCATAGCTGTAGCTAATAATTTATCTGTTTGACAATTTTACTCCAAAGAATCAGTTTACTTCCCATCCCTCTGCCATAACAATAAAATTTCTTTCTGATCCTGTCCTAAACATACCATTTTTTAGCATCTCATATATACTCCAATTCTTATGTCCTTAATACTAACTTGAAGAGAAGTTACACAAGGAATATATATTTCTTATGGAAACATTTAAAAATACAGATAAATACAAAGAGGAAAATTAAAAGTCATCTGTAATTCTGTCCCTACAGAAAATCACAGCTATATAGTTTATATATCTTCTCATGCATTATAAACATTTTTTACTTTATCTGTGTATCTATTATTCATTTATTTACAGTTTTAACTTTTATTTTAGATTCAGTGGATACCTGTGCAGGTTTGTTATCTAGGTGTTTTGCATGATGCTAAGATTTGAGGTATGAATGGTCCCATCAGCCAGTTACTAAGCATAGTACCCAACAGTTGTTTTTCAACTCTTGCCTGCCTCACTCTTCACTCTAGCAGTCCCTAGTGCTTATTGTTGCCATCTTTATGTCAATGAGTACTCAATATTTAATTCTCACTTATTTTATTTATTTATTTTTTTGGGGGGATGGAGTCCCACTTTGTTGCCCAGGCTGGAGTACAGTGGCACTATCTCAGCTGACTGCCACCTCTACCTCCCAGGTTCAAGCAATTCTCCTGCCTCAGCCTCCCAAGTAGCTGGGATTACAGGCATGCGCCATCACGCCCTGCTAATTCTGTATTTTTAGTAGAGACAGGATTTCACCATGTTGGCCTGGCTTGTCTTGAACTCCTGATCTCAAGTGATCCACCCGCCTCAGCCTCCCAAAGTGCTGGGATTACAAGCATGAGCCACCATGCTGGCCTTAACTCCCACTTATAAGTGAAATATGTGATATTTGGTTTTTGTCTTCTTGTGTTAATTTACAATGAGATATCATCTCACCCTAGTTAAAATAGTTTTTATTCAAAAGTTGGGCAATCACAAATGCTGGTGAGGCTGTGGAGAAAAGGGAACCCTCATATGCTTTGGGAGGGGATATAAGTTATAGCGCAACCACTACGGAGAACAGTTTGGAGAGTCCTCAAAAACTAAAAATAGAACTACTATATGATCCAGCAGTTCTACTGTTATATACCCCCCACAGAAGATATATACCTCCCCACAGAAGGGAAATCAGTATATCAAAGAGATACCTGTACCCCCATATTAACTGCAGCACTATTCACAATAGCGAAAATTTGGAAGCAACCTAAGTGTCCATCAACAGACAATGGATAAAGAAAATGCACATATATACAATAGAGTATACTAAGAAAAAGGAATAAGATCCTGTCATTTTCAACAGCATGGATGGAACTGGAGGTCATTATGTTAAGTGAAATAAGCCAGGAACAGAAAGACAAACTTTGCATGTTCTCACTTATTTGTGAGAGCTAAAGATGAAAATAATTGAACTCAGGGAGATAGATAATAGAATGGGGGTTACCAGAGACTGGGAAGGGTAGTGGGGTGGGGGGAGTGGGGATGGATTAAGAGCACAAAAATCTTATTTATATAAGACCTGGTATTTGATAGCACAATAGAGTGACTACAGTCAACAATAATTTATTAGACATTTAAAAATAACAGTAAAACTGGGATGTTTGTAACACGAAGAAATAAGTGTTTGAAATGATGAATACCCTGTTTACCCCAATGTGATTGTTACACATTGTATGTCTATATCAAAATATCTCTATAAATATATACACAGACTATGTACCCATTAAAATTAAAAATAAACAGATTAATATAACATAAACCACATAATTGGGCTGCCTATATAATTTTTAATTTTCAAGTAGTAACACTTGGAAATCTAAGAAACAAATAGGTAAAATTCATTTTTAATATTGCTTTCAACTGCATTTCATATATTGAAAATACTATTTCAAAATATATTCAACATAAGAATATTAATGATATATTTAACATTATATTTTCATACTAAGTTTTCACTATCCAGTGTGTACTTTGTAACAGTTTTCAATCAGAATAGCCACAAATCAATGGCCATGGCTCCAGTGAAATCACTCTGGGGATGAAATTATGAGACCTTAGAAGCCAAGCTAATTGAGGCAGGCAAGGGGCACTGCAAGGGGTCTGTATTCTTGTTTCAAATTTGAGTTTTCACTTACTATCAAGCCACTCTCTTGGTCATGATTGGCCGGAATTTTGGGCAACCAGCTCTCTTGGTTGTGAGAAGTACACCTCTTCACGGCTGAAATCCCACTTTTGGCTTTGGAATTTTTATCGCCCTAATGACTCTCATAAAGTCTCCTAATTGTGGTTTGTTTGATGATAAGACCCTTGGTATTAACCATCTCTTTGGGATCTCTGGCTTTGAAGAATTTCTGAATTCATCTTCACATTTATTTTCCTAAAGTAGAAACTAAACTTAGAGAATATCCCTTTTTCCAGCGTGCTGCTCCTCTCTGGAACATGTCTCCCCTCTGTTCTCTGATTCTGAGTGTTGCTTCTTTATTGGATACAAAAGTCTTTGGACAGTTCCATTCTCAAACCTCTGCTCATTTCTGCATTGCTCAACTTGTAGTCACTTCTAAGCTGTCACCATTAGTTCCCCATAAAGTTCCACTCCTCTGTATTTATTTTTCTATGATGCTGAATGTGACAAGCTGAACATTCTGTCTGCTCACCTCCCAGTTTGGGACCATTTGTGAACCAATATCAGAGGGACACCTTCTCAAGATCTTCTGGCCTTCCTTACAACAGATGGGATAGGCAGAGGGTTATTCACTGTGGAGCCTGATTATGCGTGCGTGTGTGTGTGTGTGTGTGAGAGAGAGACTACTTTGTTTCCCTGCTTGCCTAAGCATTTCCACCAAAAGCTTGGCAACTTCAACTCTAGCATCAGCTCCCAAAACAAGAGAAGTTGAGCAGAAAAAGGCAAACCAAGGTGGAAGTCACAACTGTGCTTCTCGTGCCTTAGTACCTTCATGGATTCAATAAACTTGAGGGGTGGTCCTTACCTTTTCCACACCCAAAACTAAATAATGTTAGTATTTGGCACAGATTGACGATTTGGATCAAGGAAGGATATTCAGGTAGTGTTCCCAAACCAGTAAGGGTACTAGTTTCTGGTGTCTCAAAACACATAATATTATTCAGGAGGCAATGTATTGTTGGGAGCAAGCCATGTATACAGCATACTTGTAGGTATCTAATCCTGGCATATCTGTCTTAACTTCTCTTCCAGTTATAACTTTATTGTATTGTTTTAATTACTTCTGGTCTAGTTTTTCCCTTGAGCTCCCAAAAATGTCATTTCCAAGTCATTCTCTTAGTGATGTTCTGCTTGTCAGCAAGTAATGTTTGGAATTTAAGGAAAAAGTTTACTTAGTAGCCTGACCTCAGCTGGTTTGGAAGTGATTCCTCCTTGTTTTTCTTTCTCCATTCAAACCTGGAAATTCACTCTCTTTGTGATTATATCCCTAATGCACTTGGAAATCACACAGCCCTCTGACGGATGGAGGGTACAAAGCTCATGTTGAAAGTCACAGTAAGAGATAGTGGGAGAAAAAAGACATTGGCAGACACCTGCCCCCCAGGAGAAGGCTGACATGCACAAGCATGAACAGTCAATATCTGAGACTGTTGAAGCAGAAGAGACAAATTAACAGGAGTTATCTAGACATGAATTCTTTGGGACAGTGTTCGGTAAAATTGGAGTCAGGTCAGATGTAGTCAGAGTTAAAGGTGGAATCTGGTGTTGGTAGAGATTTTTCCTTGTGGGAGATTACTGGAAAATGAGTGGGTGAGACACGTGGCATGTGTCAAAGTTACTGAGAGGATGATTGCCTGAGACTGGGCGGAGTCACAGGGGCAGGTGGGGACCTGTGACAAACTGAAGCCTGTGGGGAAGGCATGCCACAGCATCAGAGAGATCCCTGGTGGCAAAGATCTGAAAGCTAGTGGCAGGCGTGAAAGACTAATACTAAGAAATACTGAGTCTCATTTATGTATTCAAAGGGCTCAGGCAGAGGTAAGTCACTGGACTCTGTAAAATCCAGTGCGGAGTTGAAGACAAGAAGCAGGGAGGGCTCCAAGAGAGGGAGGGGCCCTTAATTGGCTTTCTAGTGTATTTGTTTAGAAGAACTGGCCAGAGTTAGAGATAAATTAGAGCTTCCGTGTAAGCCAAAGGGAATATAGAAGGAGGAGGATCTTCCACAGGATCCATAAGCAGCAGGAGGTCAGCTTCACAGACATTACCATTTACCTCACATTAGAGATCTTGCTGCAGGAGTTGCAGAAAGTTGCCCTAATCAGGAAGCATGCCCACATGTCTGTAGGAGACAGGAGGAGCAAAATGCATCAGGAGCAGAGCAGGGACAGAAGGGCCTGGAAGGAGGAGAAGGTATCAGATTCCCTCATCCCCTGTACTTTATACCATTCCTTTCCTTTAATCCCTTACCTTGAGGCTTTCTTTCACATTCTTTTCTCTATGGGTTCCCCTCACCTATTTCAACCTCAGCCTTCACTGGGGTTCTGGAAATGCATGGGGCATGCTAGAAAGAGGGTTCATAAAAGTTGGGGGAAAGATGAGTCACGTTTTTTAGAAGAAGAATAAAGTCAATTGCAACCTTGGCTTCTTTCTGACAAGCTCTCCAAACTAGAAAACCAAAAGAATGGGTTATATGTGGCAAAGATCTTATATGAGCCTGAGTTAAATGGTTATTTGGGGGCAATCTGGGGAGATTAGACTCTGAAAGCCCCAAGAATTAGTTTTCACTGTTAAGTGGAAAATGACAATAATAGTAAGGTTCATTTATGTATAGTGTTTTCTCTCTCAGAAAGTTCTTTCACATACATTGTTCCACACAACAACCTTATGAGTTGTGCCACCCTAGTGTTATCCAGGAGAATGTGGGCATTAGGTGAGTTAAACAGCATGTCCAATATCAGGACCCAGAAGTTCTGCCTTCAAAGGCATCCAGTCATAACCCAGTTCCCTCATATCCTGTCACCTGGTAGGCAATGCCCATTGCTCAGCTCCTTCATTCTTCATGAGGATGCACTTGACAGGAAATCTGAGAAAAATGAAAGTTCTGATTTCCTTCTGGGCCTCTCCTCAGAGTGCTTTATTTTATGAAAGGAGTTTGCTGTAGTTTCTGCTAGCAACAGAGATTATGGACCTGATGTATCAGGAAAGAAGAGATCACGGTTAAACCTTAGGGAGTTTAGGGTTGAATAGGCAGGACTAAGATTACTTTTATGTTTTAGATTTGGTCTTCTTAATGCCTTTGCAAGGACACTGAAAGACACGAAAGGATAAAAGGCTGGGACCTTATCTTTAATCTCCTTTCTTTAGGTAAACTTCAGATGTTCATTATTCACAAGTATGAGTTTTTATTTGGAAAATAATGGAGTTCTGTGCTCCTTCATTTTAATATTTTTAAAGAGGATAAAAATATCTCTATTTTGTCTTCCTTAAAAATTTTAATAAGCATTTTCTGCATGTGATCCTCATTTTCTTCAGCCATTTGTCCTCTTCTGCAGAATCTTACAGCTGCAGGTGCATGCATGCTCCATTAGATAGGATTTGCTCCATTAGACAGGAGTTTGGGCTCTAGTATCTGGTCAGGGGCTTTCAAAGGTTCAGCATTACCTTCCAGATCAGACTTAACACAAAGGAAAGTCACATCACAGATACACCTGTTGCAGGTGTCTAACCTCTTAATAATCCAATCCGTGACCACTGAAATGCTGGCCAACATATGTTTGTGGATCCAAAAACTTGAAGATTAGACCTTTACCATACTCCAAACTGAATAATGTTAGTGTTTAGCACAAGTCGATGATCTGGATTGAGGAAGAATATGCAGGTGGTGTTCCCAAACCAAGAGGGGTGCTATGTTTCTGCTGTCTCCAAAACGTAACGGTATTATTCAGAAGGCAGTGTGCTGTGGGGAGCAAGCCATGTATGAGGCACACTTATAGGTATCTAATGCTGGCATATCTGCCTCAACTTGTGTGACTTAAGTTGTGTCCAAGTACTGACACACTCAGATTTTGCTACAGTGAGCTCTGTTACACTCAGATATATAGTCTGTGAGCTTCTGATATAAACCGTAGTTTCCACTCTACCATCTACCCTGCCCAAGTTTTTCCCCCAGGATGATGTTCTATTTTCTTCTGAGAGTTCCCATCTTAAGTACTGACTTGTGCCAATATGATTGAGTTAGAAAAATGGGAAGAGCAACATTAATAAAAAGATGTCAATCTTTCCAAGTGTGTTAATCAGGGTTCTCAAGATAGAACAAATATGATGTGTAGATTGATAGATAGGTAGGTAGAGGTTTATTTTAAGGAATTGGCTCATGGAATTCTGAGAGCTGGCCAGCCTAATATTTTCAGGGCACGCTGCATTTTGGATACTGGAGACCCAGGGAAGAGTTACTATTGCGGTCTTGAGTCTAAAGGCAGTCTGGTGACAGATGTTTTTTCCCTTGGGACCTCAGTCTTTCATCTGCAGGCTTTTAGTTGATTAGATGAGGACCACTCACATCATGGGGGGTGATCAACTTTACTCAAAATCTACTGATTTAAATATTAGTTATATCTGAAAAATAGCTTCACAGAAACATCTAGCCTGGTATTTGACCACAAACTGGATATTATGGCCTAACCAAGTTGACACAAATTTAATTGTCACACTAGGATGTTCTTGCCTGATTTCTGTCTCTGTTTTCCCCCAATATTGGTAAAGCTAAACTTTTCTGTAGATAGTAGAGTAAGAGAAAGAAGATCCTCCCTCTAAACAGGAAGCAAAAGTTAGAATCATTATCTCATGAAGTGAAGCTAGATGTCAACCGTAGTAGATTAAGTTTCTTCAGCAAAAAAGAGATAATTCTATTATCTGAAGTTCACTGCTCCTTTTAACAACTGAAAATGCAAGCTCTGGGCCAGAGTTCCAGGCCTCATCACAGGACATTACATTAATATAGGACATTACAAAGGGTTCTTGAAGTTCAGGGTGGGTATATAAAGAGGCATAATCCCTTATGCCACCAGCCAGTTTAGCTGATCCTTCTGCTAAGCTGAGCCTTCTAGATCCTTTCACCTTTCTATGGGCCTCCCTATTTTCCAGTTGCATTTTTTTTCATTACATCATCTAAAGGCCTTCTGTAATTTGTTTTTTATTCAGCCAATGCTAGGTATTTCTCAGTGTTTCTTCCTCTCCTCTAGCAGTAGGGCACATCGAGTGCCTGGGCCAGGGACAGTTTCTTACCCCTCTGCCAGGAGTAGGGTATGGTTCCCATTCCCCTACCATAATGTGTGTCCAGCTGTTCTGTGAGAGTGAAGGGTTTTGCTGTCATTCTACCAGTGAATTAATGCTGTTAATCATTAGGGGAAAATGATCTAAGCAACCTGGAACTTCAGGGTAGTTTTCTCGAAGGAACTACTGATGCCTGAATTGGGTCTAGAAAGACAGTTAAGCAATATCCCGGGGAAGGGGACTGGGGAGTAAAAAAGGGAATTTCAGAGAGAGAAAAAGTGTTGTGAGCAAAGACATGAAAGCACTGAGTAGCGTGAGAGATTCAGGAGTAATAAGCATTTCTCTATTTTGGAACAAAAAATACATAGCAGAGAGTAATTTCAGGAGAATGTTGAAGTAGAGAGAGAGAGATGAGAGATGACCTAGTGACAGGCCTTTTATACTATGTCAGAAAATATAGGCTTGATTTGATTGGCAATAGACAGTCACTGAGGGTTTAAAAGAGGTAAGTGCCGTCGTCATTTTTGTTTTAGGTGGATTTCTCCAATAGTAATAAATGTAACTGAAGAGGGGCAAAATTGAAGTCACATATCAGTTAGTAGGTTACTGCATGTTTTTGAAGAGAGAGAATGCAGGCTTGAACTACCATGGTGGCAGTACAAATCAAAAGAAGAGACATATTTGGGAAATATTTAGGTGGTAAAATTTAAAAAAGAAATCTTGGCAAGTGACTCGTTTTGGGAACATTGAAGAGCTAGGAAGGGTGGCTTTGCTGTTTGTTGCTTGACTGAGTGCTACTAATTGAGAGCAAAGCCAGCTAGTGGCAGGGCATTGTATTTGGAAGTTGTCTAGGGTTGGAGTCCCTGTTAGAAATTGAAGTTGGGAATGTTCAGAAAGCAATGGATTGATGAGTTTGATCTTAAAAAAAAAAAAAAAAAAAAAAAAAGCAAGCATTAAAATAATTAACTCACCTAAAGTCACCTAAGAAGACTGCTGTAGAAGAAACAGCATAGTGGCGGAAGGACAGAATTCTGGTGACTGGGGTTTCTATAGAGTACAGTATCTGACATACAGTATTCTCTCAATAAATCATGAATGTGTGCATACTTGAGTTTGTGAAGGCAGTTGTCTTAGATTATGATGTTTACTGTGAAGAAGGAGGAAGTGAAAGCAAAAAGTTGTGAATGGAAGGGTCAATGGACTGAAGTCCTGGAAATGCTACTGAATTGGCATGTGAAGGCATAAGCTAGAAGGGTTGAAGGTTGAAGTCCATGATGGGATGTCAGACTGTTATTCAGAAGGAAGAATTGTCCCTTGTCATATGGTCTAGGTTGTCTATTGGAATGGAGGTAAACAAATTTGAGATGAGAAAGCCTAAGAATTGAGAAATCAGCTTCTTGGATGGTCCATCCATAGATCTAGGGGTATTCCAGATATTTATTCCTCTTTGAGATCCTTCCCCTGGGTTCTATCCCACCACTACCCTACCATCCAGACTCACTAAAAGTACCTGAATTCAGATGTGACAGCAAACTTAAGCACCTGAAGGGGCAATGGTTTGGCTCAAAGCCAGGAATTGAACTATGAGATAGAGTTGTAGTGGACATTTTTGGTTTTACTCATTTTATCACCCATCATTCATTCATTTTATGTTAACTGTACCTCTCTTGCCCTGTGGCTTCATTGTCTGTGTTTATCCACTAAACATTTATTAACTTTCCTGTACCTCAGTAGGTATAAACAGTTCCTTTTTTGAAGAGTGGTAAAAATTAAATGAGACAATAAATGTAAAGTCATTAATTTGCTGTACAGCAATGAAGTTCACAAAGAAGCCACCATTTACTAGGGTGGTAATAAAAGCATTCAGTTATCATGGCAGCTCATTCTCCTATTTAGTGTACAAAATTGTAAAACTTAATGAATTACTTATAAAGGAGTCTTGGGTATTTAGTTTCTTATGGCTGTCTATAGGATGCCATGACTACATGGTCCACCCAAAGGCAGGTGGCTCCACAGCCTCCATGCCATATATGGTCTGTGGCATCTTTTACTGAATCGAGACTTTGTACTGGATTTAGCTCTCAGCAAATACATTCGCTCATCAAATCAAGTCCCACTGTCTTCACATAGAAACGTGCCAGTAAGAAACCTGTCACAATATTCTATTTTTTAAATCCCTGATTCCCTGATCCATTAATACCCTTTGCCAAGTCCCCTTCTTTCAACCTACCTTATCCCCCCACATCATCCCCATTTTATACATACTTAGATAAATAGTCATCTCCCAGAAAAATCTGGATAGGGTGATAGAACTGAGGCCTAACAAGTTCAGTTTAGGCTAGGACATAAGCAATTAATAACTTCTGAGAACAGAAGCACAAGTTTTGTGGAAGAGAGGAGGGCAAAATTACCTTCATTCTTTTGGGAGTAGACTTTGGCAAGGAGTAGGAGATAGCAATTAATAGCTTGATAAATTATCCTGCCATAAATGTAAATTACCTGGCACAGAGTGTATAGGTAGAACAGGAATACCTCATCCACTTATAGTCAGCCCAGCCTCTTTCCCGCAGCAAAACACTGCTATGCCTCCTGAATTTGTGTGATAATCAGCCTCTTCCTAGGGCCTCAGATCCTGATTCCAGAGAAAGGAATGTGAGGCAGCTACTTTAAGACCCTACATTTCCATTTGTCCTTTCTAGTGAAACTCAAACATGTTCTTGTTACCCTCAGAAATTGACAGCATAATTTGGGTTCTAGTTTTCAGGGGTATTAAAAAATCTAGATGAGACATCAAGGAGTCCTTGACCTTAGACTCTGACCAAAATATTCAGATTCTGGCTATTTCTCGATTCTAGATCCTGCCATGGAGGCTGCCTCCAGGAATCTGAGCCTCTTAGACCTAACTAAGCTCCAGGGAGAATGTTTTTTTATCCTGTTTCTGGCCTCTGGGATGCCTGTGCCTTCTCCATCCCTGAGTACTAGCCCATTTATGCCTTTTGGCTCTTCTGATATTAGGCATATGGCAGAGCATGTGATGTTGTATAACTCCAAGTAACACAGTTTCCCTGGTATTCAATGTCAATAGCACCTCCAGGAACACACTTCTTAAAATGTAATTATGTCCTCCGAAGCTGTGCAATGCCTGAGTCCTAGGTGTGGGCAAAAGTATTTCAGTATATTTTGAAGAGAAATAACTCCTCATCCGCATTACCATTATCCAGCTAATGGTCTTTGCAGAGCTAGAGCAGGGATTCCGATCTAAATTGTGCCCCCACCTCATTTTGGGCAGGCCACTTACTAACCCCTGTTGTGTTTGCAATCCTGTTTACTTACCTCTTGTGCTATGTGTCTTTGGCTTGCTATGTAAACCTAGGACAGTTACTCAGCTCTTTTAAGTTACTGTCTCTTCTTCTGTGAGAAGTCTTTGGGCCATGCATACATGGACAACCTCCCCTGACTAAGACTTCTGTCTTAGTCTTTCTATCTTTTGCATAACTAAGTCCCACTGAATTCCCAGTTGTGAAGATTAGCTAAAATCATGAATGCAGTATATTATTAAGTACATTACTTAGAACAGAAATTAATATTATTCTTTGGGCTCTGTTTCTTGTATAAGCCTGGGCTTTTTGCAGAAGAGGGTTGCTAAGGGTTACTCCTCCCTGGCTTTTTTCTAACAGGTAGGGCAAAGTGAAGAGATAAGGTACAGCCAGCTTGAGCCACACTACCCTATCTTCTCCCATCTAGGCTTGAAGATTGGTAGTGGTACATCAAGTGGGTCCAGTGGCACCTGTCATGTCATCTTTCTTTCTTTGGTGGCTTCAACTCCTTTAATTTTTTTTTCCCATCAGCTGCTCCATTTGACCCTTCAATAACTTTGACTCAGACACATACATGTGAGTGAGGATAAGAACACATTTGGTACATTTGACTACTCTTGCTCTAATGGCCTAAGTACAGGTCCAGGTGAACCCAAACAACTGTCCTCTTGCATAGGTACAGGGACCAACTTTGATGCATAAACTGAGAGAATCCCTGGAAGAGATCCACAAGATGCACAAAGATCACAAGGCAGACCGTCAAACTGAGTTTAAAAAAATGCACTGAAGCCAAGATCCTGTACATCATTATCAAGCATGGCTCACAGAAAGAAGGAACAATGACCACATTCACCAAAAGGCTATCTCCATGGACAAGTTTTGTGAATGCATCTGCCCTACATTGCTCTGATTAGCCTCAAGAAAGTGGGACCTAAATGGGGTATGGTTTACTCTTGCTTTTCTAGTTCTTTAAGATGCATCATTAGGTTGTTTGTTTGAATTCTTTCTTCTTTTTTTGATGTAGGCACTCACGCCTGTAATTCCAGCACTTTGGGAGGCTGAGGCGGGCAGATCACCTGAGGTCAGGTGTTTGAGAACAGCCTGGCCAACATAGTGGAAGCCCATCTCTACTAAAAATACAAAAGTTAGCTGGGCATGGTGGTACACACTTGCAATCCCAGTTACTCTGGAGGCTGAGGCAGGAGAATTGCTTGAACCTGCAAGGGAGGCGGAGGTTGCAGTGAACCAAGATTGCACCACTGCACTCCAGCCTGGGCAGCAAGCAAAACTCAGTCTCAAAGAAAAAAAAAAAAAAAAAAAGCTATAAATTTCTCACTTAGCACTGCTTTTGCTGTATCCCAAAGGTTTTGGTACATTATGTTTCCGTTTTTATTTGTTTCAATAATTTTTAAATTTCCTTCTTTTTTTTCATTGAGCCACTTGTCATTCAGAAGCATATTTTTTAATTTCTATGTGCTTATACAGTTTCCAGAATTTCTCATTATTGCTTTCCAGTTTTACTCCATTGTGGTCAGAGAAGATGTTGGATATTATTTCAGTTTTTCTGAATGTTCTAAGACTTGTTTTGTGACCTAACATATGGTCCGTCCTTGAGAATAATCTAAGTGCTAAAGAGAAGAATGTGTATTCCGCGGCTGTTGAATGAAACATTCTGTAAAGATCTATTAGGTCCGTTTGTTCTATAGTACAGATAGAGTCCAATGTTTCTTTGTTAATTTCCTGCCTGGGAGACCTGTCCAATGCTGAGGGTGGGGTGTCAAAGTCTCCAGCTATTATTGTATTGAAGTCTATCTCTCCGTTTAGCTGTAATAATATTTGCTTTATGTTTCTGGGTGCTCCAGGGTTGGGTACATGTATATTTATAATCATTATATTCTCTTGCTGAATTCACCCCTTTATCATTTAATGACCCTTTCTGTCTCTTCTTAACAGTTTCTGTCTTGAAATCTATTTTGTCTGATATAAGTATAGCTACTCTTGGTCTTTGATTGTTTCTAAGGTTATGGAATATCTTCTTTCATCTCTTTATTTTCAGTCTTTATAGGTGAAGTGAGCTTCTCGTAGGCAAAAAACAATTGCATTGTTTTTCAATCATTTCAGCCTTGCTATGTCTTTATATTTGAGAATATAGTCAATTTACAATCAATATTATTATTGATAAGTAGGGACCTATTTCTGCCAGTTTGTTATTTGTTTCCTGTTGTTGTTTTTTTGTTTTGTTTTGTTTTTGTGGTCTTCTCATCATCTTTCTATTTGAGTCGTTTACACACCACAATTCCACATTATAATCTTCTGTGTTTCTCTGTGTGCTTACTATTACCAGTGAATTTTACATCTTCAGATGATTTCTTCTTACTCATTAGCATCCTTTTCTGTCCTATTGAAGAACTCTCTTTAGCATTTCTTGTAGGACAGGTCTGGTGTTGATGAAATCCCTCAGCTTTTGTTTGCCTGTGAAGGTCTTTATTTATCCTTCATGTTTAAAGGATATTTTCACTGGCTATACTATTCTAGGGTAAAAGTTCTTTTCCTTCAGTATTTTAAATATGTCATGCGACTGTCTTTTGGCCTGCAAGGTTTCCACCGAAAAGTCTGCTGCTAGATGTATTTAAGTACGATTTTATGTTAGTTGTTTCCTTTCTCTTGCTGCTTTTAGGATCATTTATTTATCATTGATTATTCCAAGTTTTATTGTGAAATGCCTCAAGGCATTTAATAATAAATTAGTCTTCCTTCGGTTAAATTTTCTTGGTGTTCTATAACCTTCTTGTACTTGAATACTGATGTTTTTCTCCAGGTTTGGAACGTTCTCTGACACTATTCCTTTGAGTAAATTTTTAAACCCTATCTCTTTCTCTACCTCCACTTTAAGGCCAATTGCTTTCTTGAGGCTATTTTCTTTCTCTTTTTTTCTTTTCTTTTCTTTTCTTTTCTTTTGAGACAGGGTCTAGCTCTGTTGTTCAGGCTGGAGTGCAGTGGCAGGATCATGACTCACTGACTCACTGCAACCTCCACCTCCCAGGCTCAAGACATTCTCCCACCTCAGCCTCCTGAGTAGCTTGGGTTACGGACATGCATCACCATATCTGGCAAATTTTTGTGTAAATTTGTGTAATTTTTGTGTATTTTTGTGTGTGTATATATATATATATATATATATATGTATATATAAACATATAAATTAGCCACACAAAAATTAACCAGGTGTGGTAATGCATGTCTGTAGAATTATATATGCATATTCTAGTTTTTTGGTAGAGATGGGGTTCTGTCATTTTGCCTGGTTGCCCAGGCTGGTCTTGAACTCCTGAGCTCAAGAAATCTGTCCTTGGCCTCCTAACATGCTAGGATTACAGGCAAAGATCTGTATTCAAGATTTACATTCTAGATTTTGTAGACATGCTTCATTATTTGTTTTTCTCTTTTGTCTCCTCTAATTATGTATTTTCCAATAGCCTTTCATCAGGTCCACTAGTTATTTCTTCTGCTTGATCAATTCTGTTATTAATAGACTCTGATGCATTCTGTAGTATGCCAATTGCATTTTTCCACTCTGGAATTTCTGCTTGATTCTTTTTATTATCTCAATCTCTTTGTTAAATTTATCTGAAAGAATTCTGAATTCCTTTTTTGTGTTGCCTTGAATTCCTTTAAGTTTCCTCAAAATAGCTGTTTTGAATTCTCTGTCTGAAAGGTCACATATCTCTGTTTTTCCAATATTGTTCCCTGATGTTTTATTTAGTTCATTTGATGGGTCGTATTTTCTGGATGGTCTTGATGTAGATGTTCATTGGTGTGTGGGCATTAAAGAGTTAGATGTTTATTTTAGTCTTCACAGTCTGGGTTTGTTTATGCCCATCCTTCTTGGGAACATTTTCCAGGTATTCAAAGAGACTTGGGCACCAAAGCCAGTAACACTGTGGTTTTTTCAGATTCTTAGAGGTAGCACCTTGGTGATCTTGGATAAGATCTGGAAGAATTATCTGGATTGCCAGGCAGAAACTTTTTTTCCCCTCTTACTTTACCCTAAACTAATGGAGTCTCTCTCTCTATGCTGAATCACTTGGAACTGAGGGTGTGGTGATGCAAGCACCTCTATAGCCACCAGCACTGGGAATGTGCTGAGTCAGACCTGAAGCCGGCACAGCACTGGGTCTCACCCATTGCCTGCTGTAACCACTGCAGCTACCATCTATTTTCACTCAAGGCCCTAGGCTCTACAATCAGTAGGTGGGGAAACCAGCCAGGTTTTTGTTCTTCCCATTTAGGGTGGTGAGTTCCCCCAAGCCCTGGATGTGTCCAGAGATGCTGTCTGGAGCCAGGGATTGGAGTCAAAAATCTTGGAAATTTACCCGATATTTTATTCTACTGCAACTAAGCTGGCAGTGAAACAACAATATAAAGTTCTTTCCACTCTTTTCTCTCTCTTCCACAGGCAGAGGAGCCTCTCCCTGTGGCCACCACTGCCTTCAGCCCATAAGCGAGCTTTTCCAGGCTACCTCCAATGATCACTTAAAGCTCAGCGGCTCTTCATTCAACTTGTGGTGAGTGCTGCCAGGCTTGGGACTCCCACTTAAGGGTAGTGGGACTCCTCTCTGGCACGGGGCAGGTCTGGAAATGCTGTCCAAGAGCTTAGGCATGGACTCAAAGACCCCAAGAGCCTGCTTGTTTCTCTGCTTGTTTCACTGTGGCCAAGCTGGTACCTAAGATGCAAGACAAAGTTCCCTTTACTTTTCTCTCTCTTTTCTCAAACAGAAGGGGTCTCTCCCTGTAGCCACCACAGCTGGGAATGTGCTGGGTCACACCTGAATCCAGCATGTCTAAGAGCCCAGTGCCCACAGTATACTACCTGGGTATTGCTTCTGCTTATTCAAGGCCCAAGAGTTCTTTAAACAGCAGGTAGTGAACCCTGCCAGCACTGGGTCCTCTTCCAGGCTGAAGCTTCCCCTTTGGCTCAAGGTGTGTCTGGAAATGTCATCTAGTAGCTAAGGCCCGGAACAGGTATCTCATGACTCTGCACAATACCCTCTCCTACTGTGGCTGAGATGGTATCCAAGATGTAAGTCCTCTTTGCTTTTCATTCTCCTCACCTTAAGTTGCAAGCTGAGCTGCCTTGGACTCGGGGGAGTGACGGCACAAGCACTGCTTTATCTGTTCCATCTGGTGTCTCCCTAGGTCATGTGCCATCCTAGTACACTGACTCTAAATCCAGGTTAGCACTAAGAGTTACCAAAAACTTCAGTCCTTGTGTCACAGACTGCCTTTCAAGTTTACCTGGAACCCCAGAGCACTTCAGCCTGCTGTGGTGAGGCATGCTGAGAAACTGAAGTTCAGAGTACTGGGCTGGGTGATTCTTTTCTGGCTAGGTGAGGTCCAAATGCTCCCTCTTACATGGGTGCTAGCTGAGCCCAGCACAGCTCTGCTCTCTGCTGTGACAGGGCAGCACTGAATTCAATGTAAAGTCCTACAGTTGCTGTGCTCTCCCTCCCTCAAGTGCACAGACTCTCTCCCAACAGCATGACTGCTGCCAGGGGAATTACTAATTCCCTTGTAGGAGATTCAGGACTGTCTGTCTTACTTTCTTCAGTGACATGAAGTTCAAACCAGGTAGTCTAATTGCTCTCCTGATTTTTGGCTCTTGTGATGGTTCTTTTCTATGTGCAGATAGTTGTTAAAATTTGGTGTTACCGTCAGGATGAACAGTGTAGACTTCTATTCCACAATCTTGCTCTGCCTGCTTCCTGCCCGCAGTTGAGATTCTTGCATTTTTGGGTGATAGTTGTATTAAATTAGAAAAAAATGTACTTATGATTACTTCAAATAATTTTACTATCCTGTCTTTGCCCTTCATGGGCTACAAGTTGAAGTACATTAGGTTGCTTGAAATTTTCCCAGAGCTCACTTGTGCTCTGTTCATTGAAAATTGTTTCTAAAAATTGGAACGACTTCAAACTCTCTCCAAACAGTGCTGTAATCAAAGAGAAGATAAAAAACAAATGGGAGGATGTCAAGAAAATAATCATAACTCGGTATATATCAGTCTATGGTCAATACAAATTTACTAAGAAGAAAATAGAATAAAAATAATTAGTTTTATTATATTGGGGTCAGTGAATGGCTTAGAGTTTTAAACTATTTGTATATTTTAGAACTTATTTAATTTTCTGGCCTGCAATACATGGAAAATTTAAAAAACATATATGTACCATAGAAACTTGAACAATAGATAATATTGTTTCTTACATTTTATACTTGTCTATACTTAGAAACAGGCTTACTTCACAGTTTTCTTTAGATTATCTGATTCCTCCCTATTAGTTTGTTTTCATGCTGCTAATAAAGACATACCCAAGGCTGTGTAATTTATAAAGGAAAGAGGTTTAATGGACTCACAGTTCCACATCGGTAGGGAGGCCTTACATGGCTGCACGTCTTACATGGCAGCAGGCAAGCGGGCATGTAAGTGGGAACTTCTCTTTATAAAACCATCAGATCTGATGAGACTTATTAACTATCATGAGAACAGCACGGGAAAAACACACCCCCATCATTCAATTACCTCCCACCGGGTATCTCCCATGATACGTGGTGATTATGGGAGCTACAATTCAAGACGAAATTTGGGTGGGGACACAGCCAAACCATATTGTACTTATTTTCCACAATATGGTGTGTCATAAATTGAGAATATTATGTTAAAGTCTACTATTACTATTTATTTCTGTGGATTTTTTTCTTTATGTCCTATAGTTTCTTTTAAGTGTTTGTTATTCTACTTGTCATAGAAACATTCATATGATTTGTCTCTGTTTATTGTATCTGTGTTTATTTAGAAACTATTCACTTTTGTCCTTTTACTTTTATGCCTTGATATTATATAATAACATACCACTTATCTCTTTACATGATATTTTTGATATTTTGAAATTTTGTCTTTTTTTCAAGGCTGCATATCACAGATAAATGTTATTTAGACATTTATAGTTAACTGTATGCTTAGTTGGAATCGATGTCAACATCAGTCTTTATATGTTAAGTTTTAAATTATAAGTTTGTCATTTTGATTCACATTTTATTTTGCTGTTTTATCTTTCAAGATGTATTTTAAAAAGATCTCACTAGCACCATACTTTCTGCATTTGGAATATTTTATTGTTGCCTTTATACTTAAATGTTAGCCTGACTGAGTAAAGAATATTTGGGCCTCATTCTGTTTTCTTCACCACTTCATTCTTCATTATTTTATTGCAGGATTTATCAATCTCAGAACTATGGTATTTTGGTCTAGATAATTCTTTACTATGAGGGGCTATCCTGTGCATTACAGAATGTTTAGTAGCATCCCTGGCTTCTACCCACTAGATGTCAATGGCACCTAACCCCAGTTGTGACAACCAGAATGTCCTTAGATGTTGCCAGTGTTCCTGAGTAAAGTGTCCCTGGTTCAACCAATGCTCTATTATGTAATGAAATCTAGTGTGACTGATGAGGAACCTGAGGTCAAGCTGCTTTCTTATTTTTCTGCATTCACTATGATGTGCATCCTTTTAATCTGTGTGGTGAAATCTTTCTTCATTCTTAACTTTTACTAGTGTAGGTGGTGTATGTCTCAGACATTGTGGAATTTTCCAGATATTTTCCCTTATGCTTTTTTCCCTTTTTTCACATATGCTTTTTTTGTTTCACAGATTTATATCTTCCTTTGATTTTTTCTTCTATTAAATATTTAAATTAGTATTTTTCTCCTTTATGATTTTTCCTTCTTCTTATTCTTTTTTTTTTTTTTTCTTGATAACACCTGTCATGCCTATGTTGGACTTAAATTACCTGACTTTCATAACTATACTTTTACCTCTATTGAAATTCATCTTTTATCTTCTTTCCTTTGATGTATGTTCCTGTGATTTACAAAGCATATTCCTTGCTGAAATCTTAAGGTAGTCTGAACTCCTGGAATATAGTTACATATCTTAAATATCTAACTTTATGAGTATTACTTTAGTTAATTTAGTGGTGTAGGTGTGTGTGTGTGTTTAAAATTTTTAACAACTATAAACTTGGTTTTAGGTTATTGTTTTACATCTTTTATCTGCTGTATTTCCTGTGGAATGATTTTGAAAGTTAAAACACACCGGGTACAGTGGCTTGCATCTATAACCCCATCACTTTTGGAGACCACGGTGGGAGGACTGCTTAAGCCCAGGAGTTCAAGACCAGCCCTGGAAACATAGCAATACCCCATCTCTACAATTTTTTTTTTTTTTTTGAGACGGAGTCTCGCTCTGTCGCCGGGGCTGGAGTGCAGTGGCCAGATCTCAGCTCACTGCAAGCTCCGCCTCCCGGGTTCATGCCATTCTCCTGCCTCAGCCTCCGGAGTAGCTGGGACTACAGGCGCCCGCCACCTCGCCCAGCTAGTTTTTTGTATTTTTTTTAATAGAGACGGGGTTTCACAGTGTTAGCCAGGATGGTCTCGATTTCCTGACCTCGTGATCCGCCCGCCTCGGCCTCCCAAAGTGCTGGGATTACAGGCTTGAGCCACCGCGCCCGGCCTACAATTTTTTTAACAATCTGCCAGACAGGGTGGTGCACACCTGTAGTCCTAGGTACTCCAGAGGCTAGGGTGGGAGGATCACTTGAATCTGGTAGTTCTAGGCTGCAGTGAGCCATACTCATCTCCCACTGCACTCAAGTCTGGGCAAGAGAGAAAGACTCTGTCTTAAAAAAAAAAAATGAAATCATCGTTTAGAGAAGGAAAATGAGTATCTGTCTCAATCATCTTTCAACTCTGATCTCCTTGTGTGGGATACAGCAGTTCCCCCAGGATTTTTGTTTTGTTTTGTTTTGTTTTGAAGTATTAGAAACTAAAGAGTTGATATTAAAAAACTATTGAAAACTTTTTCAGTACTGTACTTGATTATTGAAATAATATTGTCAACTTTTACAATCACAAAAATAATTTTTAAAATTTTTTTATTGTTATACTCTAAGTTCTGGGGTACATGTGCACAACGTGCGGGTTTGTTACATAGGTATACATGTGTCATGTTGGTTTGCTGCAACCACTAACTCGTCATTTACAGTAGGTATTTCTCCTAATGCGATCCCTCCCCCAGCCCCCACCCCCTTACAGGTCTCAACGTGTGATATTTCCCTCCCTGTGTCCCTATGTTCTCATTGTTCAACTCCCACTTATGAGTGAGAACATGCGGTGTTTGGTTTCCTCTTCTTGTGTTACTTTGCTGAGAATGATGTTTTCCAGTTTCACCCATGTCCCTGCAAAGGACATGAACTCAAAAATAATTTTTTAAAATAACCATATGCATTGAACTTTCTCCTTGATTATTGTCCCACAACAACTTAGCAAGGTATTAAATATTTTTTTGTTGTTACATAGATAAGAAAATGAGGGGCAAAGAGTTCACAGCACTAGTAAGGCAGAGAATTTCATCTTTCTGAATCTTTTTTTTCCCACAAGATTGAAAAAATGAACAACTTTCTAAATATTATAACCAAGCAGCTTGCAATTATATTATTTAAAATTTTAAATTAATGAAGTTAATAGTGACTATTTTAAGAGTCACAAATTTTAAGGCAGGAATGCTTTTGTCTATAACAACCAGTGAATTTCAGTGGACTCAGAAAAATATAGAGAAGGTATCATTTGGAAAAAAAAGTCCTATGTATGTAGTAAATTAATTCAATACATTTATTTTTATAAACAGATCATGTAAAATGTAATGAATAATAATAATGTTCCTACATGTTCATTTCTATTTCTTTATCTGTATCTATTTCTGTTTTTAGCTTTATCTCAGTCTCTAATCTATATCCTTGTTGAAACCTACATTTTTTGGTTGTTCTGTATGCATACATTTTCTTTGGTAATTCTGCTGGATGATTATACATCTCCCGCATTGTTCTACTTCTGTCCTTCAGATAATTCTCTGAACAGCGACAATAGAAAGATATTAACAGAGGTGTTTGATTGTACTATAGTTTATCTATGAAAGCAGCCCATAAAAGAACTCGGAGAAGACCCCTGGGAAGTATTATTCTTATTTTTCTTAAATTTACTTTTAATTTTTATGGATACATAATAGTTGTACATAGTACTTTTCCAACTAAGTCTAAGATACTAAAATCTTTATAGAGCAACATTTATAATTACTTTTATACAAATCATGTCCTTATTTTTTAGTTTATTAATTTTCCAGGCATTAATAAGCTTCATGATTTATAAATGAAATGCTGCTCTGTTCGTGAAAGAGATAGTATGGTGTGAAATATATGAAAAAAGTGAAATAAAAGTTATCTTGGTTTTAGTTCTAGCAGTCTTTGAATAGGTTTCGTGTTTTCAGTAGTATTCAGTTACTGCAGTATAATCTTGTATATTTTAAAAAGTCTGTTTATTTTGGAAGTTTGTTATTTCTGTTTTAGTGTAGGAGCTATGTGAACAGTAATGATCTTGTTCCCCCCACCCATTATTTTTTCCTGGGTTTGTTTCTTTTACTTCATTCACCTAATGATAGTGTCATTGCTCTAGAATGAATACAATAAATGACAACAAATACTCAATATTTATCATGGATGTCCATAGTATTCATTTTTAATCACAAGTAGCAGACGTGTAAATCTAGACAATTAATTCATAAAAAATATTTAGTTATTTCCCTTCCAATTTAGACAGGGAGCAACCAAGAGAACAAAGAATAATTTTACATAAAAATTAATGAGACACAAATAATCTATCATTCTTTTTGCTGCAAGGACAAAATTTGCCATGGAATATTGAACAGAACAGTTTGTAGGAATATATGAGGCCAATGTTTCTCTGCAGTCTTTTACATTTGAAACTAGATTTTTATCCATAATTCTCATTATACAGAACTAGAAGGTAAAGTCAAGCAGTGCAATTTGTGATGGTTTGACTCTTTCAATGGCAATATTTTGCAGGCTTGGTGGTAATTAAATGGGAATTACTTAGAAATATTCTAATTAGCTACAGTTTTAAATTACTTAGAAAACCTGTAATAATCCGTTGACACAGGTCAGTGTTATTCTTATTTTACACATTATTAATGGAACAATAGAAAAGTTGATAAGCATAGTCATAGTGGAGATTCAGCTGCAAAATTATTATGTCTTTTATTTATATAAATAGATAAGGAAGATGATGATAAATTAAAGAATATATGTGTTTATTACATATATACATATGCATACATATTTAATATTTGTTTCCCAAATTTCAAATCAAAATTTAGTAATTATTGTCACTCTAATGAGCCACAGTTCATACATACATTGACTCAAAATAATTTTAATGACAAAATTAATATTGAGTAGCATGATTAATGAAACAAAAATAATTTTAATGACAAAATTAATATTGAGTAGCATGATTAATGAAACATTACATTTAACATTTTATTTCTAATCTCTTTTTTGTTGTTGTTTGGTTTGACTTCCATAGTAAACAGATTTCTTTACAGGAAAACTTAAGAGTTTCTTAAGTGCAATTTTTATTATTATTGTTTTTGCAGAATGTTCCCTATTTATTCTGAAAAATATGAGAAAAAAGAGATGAGGATATATAGCTTTGGAATAACTGTGGGTCCTTATCCAGTAAGTCACCACAGATACCCTGACTCATTTTGATGACAGTTTCCTCTCTTATGTGATTATAAACACTTCAAGATACAAGTTGAGTAACACAACCATATTGAATATGACAGCTTGAAAAAATGTGTAGTAGAGAGATGTTACAAATGTTACAGTAGCATATTCACATATAAGAAAGACACTGCAGATAATTTTCTTAGTAAAGAATATGTATGAGTACCCTATATTCTACTGTGTTGCATATTTTGGTTTGGTTTGTTTTTCTTTGTTTTAGTAAACTAAGAAAAACAATTTCAAGGTCATTGTCAATGAAGACAAACAGCTATTTCTTCCTATAATTTAAATATAGGGTTATCAAGAACCACACTGTATATTATATTAACCTGCCTTTTCAAATACACAATATATTCTGGTTGTTTGTAACAGTATGGGTTATGTTATTTTTCAACTTTAAACATCATAAAAAATCATATATATACATAGAGAACAAAACTGAGCAAAGAAATATTTGATACAAAACTACTGATGTAGGTTAAAGTGAGCATAGGAGCTAAATATAAAGATAGAATACAGATAGAATAGATACAAATATATAGTTATATTTGTAATAGTTATCTTCATAACATGATCTTGAAAAACACTTCTTGAATTTGCTACTTTGAATTAAGTAATTACTTCTTTCATGGCAAATTAAATATAAGCATGTTTATTTTATAAAGAGACATTGTGTCATTTGGAGTATTGGTATTGCTGGGATACCCCATAACCACCAAACCTCAGTCCCTAAAAATGGCAAAAGCTTAATTTTTGCTTATGCTACATGTCCAACATGGGTTAGATAGAAACATCTACTGTATCACATTCTCATTTAAGAAATCCAGGATGAGGGAGAGTCTGTTTCGGTGCTTTCATGACTGCCGAGGCAGCAAAAATAACATGTGAGAAATTGTTTACTGATTTGTAAGTCTTCCACTTCAAAGTGACATATGTTACTTCTACTTACAATGCATTGGTCAATAAAAGTCTTGTGGTCACTTTCAATTTCAAGTGGGCAGGTACATGAATCTGGGAGGAAGAAACAGAATTTATTTATTGAACAACACTAATGACTCTTTTAGCCTATCTTTTAAGTGACAAGTAGTTATCATTGAAAAATATATGCACTCCTTTCCATTGGAAGCAACCCCATTCAATCATAACATGAGGCACAAATTATAATCTTTTTGCACTTGTGAGGAACATTCTTTAGCAAATAATAATACACAGTAGACACTACATCAGCTTATCTCTTGAGAGATTTACTAATTAAAAACGCAAGCTATCTGTTCTCATTCCTCCAATATACAATGGGGTAACAGACATAGGATGGTCATACAAAAAATATCATAAAGAAAATGATGTATAATGAATAGTAGCCATATTCACTAGTATACAACAATTCTGAAATCCTTGTGGGTAGATCTTTTCAGAGCAATACCGTGGGTGCTCATTAATGTTCCTTAGTAGGACTTGGTTTTATTACCAGGCTGTAGATCTTTGTTTTATTGTTCTCTGTGGCCTCAGTTCCTCCCTATAAGAGATTATCCTGGCCAGGTGCGGTGGCTCAAGCCTGTAATCCCAGCACTTTGGGAGGCCGAGATGGGCGGATCACGAGGTCAGGAGATCGAGACCATCCTGGCTAACACGGTGAAACCCCATCTCTACTAAAAATACAAAAACGAGCCGGGCGAGGTGGCGGGCGCCTGTAGTCCCAGCTACTCGGGAGGCTGAGGCAGGAGAATGGCGTAAACCTGGGAGGCGGAGCTTGCAGTGAGCTGAGATCTGGCCACTGCACTCCAGTCCGGGCGACAGAGCGAGACTCTGCCTCAAAAAAAAAAAAAAAAAAAAAAAAAAAAAAAAAAAAGAGATTATCCTACTTGCCTCTGTGCTTTTCTTGGAGGTGCTGAGCATCTTTCTCCATCCACTACCTGCCCATGGATGAGTTAGGAAACAGGGATTATTTCCTTAAATCCTTGTAGAATGTTTTGCACAAGGCCAGTGATTTTTTTTTGACATACAACTCTCCTAACTGATTTGATTGCAGTCACTTCCATATGACAACAGCCACTTACATAGTTAATTTTCTGGAATTATTTCTTAGATTTTTATGTAGTTCCATATATTCCTCTCTTGCTCTTTCTTTTCTTCCCTTACTCATCTTTCTCTAATACCTAATTATAAAAATCTTGGGCTTTTTGTAAATTTAGTCTTTTTTTTTTTTTTTTTTTTGAGATGGAGTCTCTCTCTGTCGCCCAGGCTGGAGTGCAGTGGCCAGATCTCAGCTCACTGCAAGCTCCGCCTCCCAAGTTTACGCCGTTCTCCTGCCTCAGCCTCCCGAGTAGCTGGGACTACAGGCGCCCGCCACCTCGCCCAGCTAGTTTTTTTTTTTTTTTTTTTTGTATTTTTTAGTAGAGACGGGGTTTCACAGTGTTAGCCAGGATGGTCTCGATCTCCTGACCTCGTGATCCGCCCGTCTCGGCCTCCCAAAGTACTGGGATTACAGGCTTGAGCCACCGCGCCCGGCCGC
The DNA here is from genome assembly GCF_009764315.1 of Trachypithecus francoisi. Taxonomy (NCBI): domain Eukaryota; kingdom Metazoa; phylum Chordata; class Mammalia; order Primates; family Cercopithecidae; genus Trachypithecus; species Trachypithecus francoisi. The sequence continues at coordinate 153,612,785 of NW_022681454.1, forward strand.
AGTCTTTTTTTCTTAATTGAAATGTTCCTCAGCACCCCATAATTGGACTTTTACTCTGAGACACCTAATCAGTAGGTAGAATAAATGGAATAATATCTCTGATCATGGATTAGAAAATTTAATATTGTTGTCTATACTATTGAAAGTTGATATACAGATTCAGTGCAAGCTGTTATCAAAATCTCAATGACAGTTTTTACAGAAATAGAAGAAACAATTCTAAAATTTATATGGAACCACAAAGGACTCCAAATAGCCAAAGCCATCTGGAGCAAAAAGGACAAAGTTGGAGGCATTACACTTCCTGATTTCAAAATATGTTACAAGGCTACAGAATTTAAAACAGCATGGTACTTGTATTAAGATAGATATATTGCCAATAGAGCAGAATAGAAAGCCAAGAAATAAGCCCATGCATGTATCATCAAGTGATCTTCAACAAGGTCACCAAGAATACACAATGGTGTTGGGAGAACTTGATATTCACATGCAAAAGAATGATATTAACTCAAAATGGATTAAAGACTTAAACAAGGACCTGAAACTGTAAAACTTTTAGAAGAAAACCTAATAAATGCTCCATGACATTGATCTTGGCAGTGATTTCTAGGCTATAACACCAAAAGCACAGGCAACAATAGCAAAAAATGTACAACTGGGACGTCATCAAACTGAGAAGCTTCTGTACAACAAAGGAAACTATTAACACAGTGAAAGGCAGCCTATGGAATGGGAGAAAAATATTTGCAATCCACATATCTGCTCTGGGACTAATATCCAAAATGTAGAAGAAACTCCCTCAACTCAATAGCAAAAACTACCAAATAACCCAGTTTAAAAATGGGCAAAATACTTGATTAGATATTCCTCCAAAAAAGACATACAAATTGCCAACAAATATATGAAAAGATATTCAACATCACTAATCATGAGAAAAATGTCAATCAAAACCACAGCGAGATATCATCTCATCTGTTTTGATGTTCAGTATAAAAAATAGGTAAGTGTTGATGAAAGCGTGGAGAATATTCAGTGCTAACACACTACTGGTGAGAATGTGAAACGGTGCAACCCCTATGGAAAATGATATGGAATTTCCTCAAAAATTAGAAATAAAATTACAGTATGCATTTCCACTTCTGGGAATTTATCCAAAAGAATTAAAATCAGGATGTCAAAGACGTATATGTACCTTCATGTTTACTTTATTTACAACATTATTTACAACATTATTATTTATTTACAACATCATTGCAACATTATTTACAATAGCCAAGATAAAGAAACAACCTAAATGTACATTGATTTGTGAGTGCATAGGTATATACATACAATGGAATATTTCAGCGATTAAAAGAAAATCCTGCCATATACAACATGTATCAACTCTGAGATGATAATGCAAAATAGGATAAGCAAATCACAGAAGGACAAATATTGCATGATTCCACTTATATGAGGGTCCTAACATTTTGAAACTCATAGAAGCAGAGAGCAGAATGGTGGTTGTCAGGTGCTGAGGCTAGGGGAAAATGGGGATTTGCTGTTCAATCAGTGTGAAGATTCATTTATGCAAGATCAATAAGTTCTAGAGGTTAGCTGTAGTACATCGTTATGCTTATAGTTAACAGTATTGTATTGTACACTAATTTTAAGAGGATAAATCTCCTGTTACTTGTTTTTACCATGGTGAGAATACAAAGCAAAACAAAATTAAAAATTAGGTGCCAAATTTTCCCTCTTAGCCTTGACATATCTTAGCCTGTTAACATCTGTTTTCTGCTAAACAAAAGGAAGAGTTGTTTTTTTTTCTTTTTAGCTACTTATTCAGCTTTTTTTGTTTTTACTTCAACATCACTTAAATATTTCTGCGTCTATTGAAAAACCAATGCATACAATGAGTTGCATATAATTTGATGGTGACCTCTTGCACTGGACTGATCAGTAAGACTGACTTTCCTGAAGTTTGCTGTTGAGGAAGGTCCTTCCTTTTTTACTCATTCATGGGCACTGCTCTGAAAAATGTATAACCATGTGGGTCATTTCTATGTTTCAGTGTAAAACAAGAATTCTCCCCAAATTTTAGAGATTAGTTCCAATATGTACAATAAAAGTAATCCTCAATCTATTCTTCTAGTCTAAACATGCAGCTACAATTAAAGTCAGAGCCTAACAGAATTGTAAGGATAGAGTGTTTGGACATTTTCCAAGTGCCCACTTACTTTCTGTTCTTGATTTGGTTTTGCCATTTAGAGCTCATAAATAGGGTGAATCCAAACAAGACTCTTAATTCCTCTTTCTCTAGAACAAGAATCAGAAAACTTTTTCTTTATAGGGCTAAATAGTACATATTTTTGGCTCTGTGGATCCTATAGTATCAGTCCCAACTGCTCAGCACCAACGTGGTTATGCAAAAGCAGCATAGGCAAGATGTGAACAAATGACCATGGCTATAAACAAAATCAAATAATACCTTATTTACAAAAATAAGTGGTGGGCCTCATTTGACTCATGGGCAGTAGTTTGGCAACCCACACTCTAGACCTGTGCTGTTCAGTAAGTCAGCCTTTAGACACATGCCTATTTATATTTAAATGTAATTCAAATAACATTAAACATTCTAGTTCTCAGTCATCCTCACCATATTTCACGTGCTTAATAGTCACATGTGGCTAGCGACTCTCTATTGGGTCATGCATTAGAACATTTTCATCATCACAGAACTTTCTATTGGGCATCTCTGTGGTCTAGACCAATTTAGTTGAAATTCTTTAGCAGGCTCTATGCTATGCACTGAATTCTTGCAATAACCACGACTTCACCAGAAGATATTACGTACAGCTGCAGTTGACCATATTGTTTGGACTTATATTGAAGTTGCTGTCATTGACTCCAGTATTTAAGGAACCAGAAATAAATTCTAAATACATCAATTGCCCTGGAGTAAGAGGATCTCTTACACTCCCCACTATATGCCTGAGAGTTTACCTTAGTTTCTTAGAAAAGAAAGTTCTAAATTCTTATGAAGTAAATATGAAAGTCTTAATGGCAATGAATTCTCTCTATAGTGCTTGGTCAGACATTATTTTAAGCTCTTTCAGTGTTTTTTTTTTTTTTAAGACTAAACTATGCCATAGTTTTGGTTAGTGCCAAAGATTCTGATTCACAATGTTTTCTTGAATTGAAATATCATTGCCTCCCAAATTTTCACTGTCATGGCTTATCCTCTCGAGTAGATACCCTTCACACTGATTTTTGTGAAAACCTTGTCAGGGTAATAAAACTTCAACCTGGTTCCAGCAAATATGCCAGAATTTAGACCTCCAAATGAATGCCCTCCATGCCAGAAAAAAATTAGCTTGGAAGCTATGCATTTATTTCAATGATGCTGCCGTTATTTTTTTTTTTTTTTTTTTTTTTTTTTTTGAGACGGAGTCTCGCTCTGTCGCCCAGGCTGGAGTGCAGTGGCCGGATCTCAGCTCACTGCAAGCTCCGCCTCCCGGGTTCACGCCATTCTCCTGCCTCAGCCTCCCGAGTAGCTGGGACTACAGGCGCCCACCACCTCGCCCGGCTAGTTTTTTGAATTTTTTTAGTAGAGACGGGGTTTCATCGTGTTAGCCAAGATGATCTCGATCTCCTGACCTCGTGATCCGCCCGTCTCGGCCTCCCAAAGTGCTGGGATTACAGGCTTGAGCCACCGCGCCCGGCCTGATGCTGCCGTTATTTTAAAGGTTTTAGAATTAGACTGTAAGAATTGCCTTCGCAACATAAATAACTTATATTTTAGAAAGTATTCAATGCTCCTTAAATTATGATGGGGTTACATCCTTCTAAACTCATTGAAATTTGAAAATATTGTAAATCAAAACTGAATTTAATAAACCTAGCCTACCAAACATCATAGCTTCGTCTAGCCTACCTTAAACATGCTCAGTTATTTACATTAGGCTACGGTTGGGAAAAATCATCTAATAAGAAGCCTATTTTATAATAAAGCGTTGAATATCTTGTGTAATTTATTGCATACTATACTGAGAATGCAAAACAAATGGTTATATGGGTACTCAAAGTATGTTTTCTATGGAATGTGTATCTGTTTACACCATCATAAAGTCAAAAAATCTTAAGTTGAACCATGGCAAGTCAAGGACCATCTCTATTTATTCAGCATTTGCTGACTAGTACATTGCACTTATGTAGTGCATAGGATGTTCAAACATGAGAAAGAAACATTTTTTAATTCTTAAGGAGCTTGCACGGTAGGACAAATAGACACCTACTACCAAAACTGCAATGAAAGCAATAAATTTAGGCAATAGTAAAAATAGTAACCCAAAGTTGTTCATTGAACAGGAAAATGGCAAATCCTAACATATACTTTGGTATGAAAATATGAGGTGTAACTACAGTATTAGTGCTTTAGCTCTGGAAATGATTCAAAACATTTAATAGTGTAATAGGCGAGTGACATGAAATCCTTCTAAATAATCACCTAGAAAAACATGCCTAATTTACATGTTGCACAGCCTTTGCATATTTGTATTAAGATGTATCATTATAATTTTGAATATATTAAAGTGGCATCCTTGTGTAGGGTAATACCTGAGATTCACTGTCTCACGGACATGGAAAACTAGGACGTGGACACACAAAGAGTGAGGTTCAGAGTGGAAGTTTAATAGGTGAAAGAAAGAGAAAAGCTCTCTCTTGCAGACAGAGGGGTCCTGAATGGGTTTCCACTTCTGCAGTGAAATAAGGAGGTTTTGTAGATGAACTTGAAGAGACAATGACTGATATACATTGGGTTCCAAAGATCAGTTCAATCAGGTGTGCCATTTACATAGCGTGTGAAAAGCTGGCTGCCCCACCCTAATCTTTTATTATGGAGATGGGTTCTCCACCTGGCTGGTGCCATGTTGCCTGGTTTGGTATGGTACACATAGTGACAAAGAAAAGGAAAAAATGGAGCCTCCATTTTGAACATGCCTGGCCTCCAGGTAGCCCTTTTCTATTGGCAAGCTGTTGACATTCACTCGTGCAAGCTTCCAGCTTGTTATCTATGTCTGCAACTCAATTTTTTAGGCTGCTCTTTGTTAGAAAAATGATTTTGGAGCTATTTTTTGTTAAAGGGAAGCCTTGCTGAGGACTCTTTTACCCTCACTCTCTGCCTAAATAATTTTTTTCCAACTCACGTATTGAGTATCTAATACATAAACAAAAATTATCACGTTATACCTTGAACATTTTCTGTATCAGACAACTGGAATTATTGCTTTTAAAATTATTTTCAACATATCACAAACTGGAAGGTTTTTTAAGGGTTAAATAGCTGCTGGAATGATTGATTGAACAGTACAAGGAAAGATGATATAATATACATATGGACACGCATTAGAAGAAACAGGATGAGAAGATGGCAGACAAGATCAGGACTAGCTTGAAGCTCCTGCTCGGACAGACAGAACAGTGTGTGGAGACTCACATCATGAACATTTGCTCAAAGACATACCACAGGAGCATACCTGGAAAGTTGAGAGAATCCACAGACCCTTTGAAGGAACTGGATTGTTGCTGCAGGCTCCCTGAGATGCCAAAAAAACTGTGAGTCACCTTGCTTTCCCAGCTGGGAGACTGGTAGTCTGGGATACGTTTTCAGCCCTGATCACCAACTGCTTGGAAATAGACTCATTGATGTTGGGAGGGCAAAGAGGGAGTGAGACAACCCTTTAGGACTGTGGGCTGTGTGGGAATGAGGTAAGCCCTGTGACTGTCGGATTTGCCTTTCTTCCCTGGTGCATTGGTTCATTTTCATGCTGCTGATAATGACATAACTGAGACTGGGAAGAAAAAGAGGTTTAATTGGACTTACAGTTCCACATGGCTGGGGAGGCTCAGAATCATGATGGAAGGTGAAAGGCACTTCTTACATGGCAGTGACGAGAGAATAAGGAAGAAGCAAAATCAGAAACCCTGATAAACATGAGACTTATTCACTATCATGAGAATAGCATGGGAAAGACCAGCCCCCATGATTCAATTACCTCCCCCTGGGTTCCTCCCACAATAGGTGGGAATTCTGGGAGATACAATTTGAGTTGAGATTTTGGTGGGGACACAGTCAAACCATATCATTCCCCACCTGGCCCCTCCAAATCTCATGGCCTCACATTTCAAAACTATTCATGACTTCCCAACAGTCCCCCAAAATCTTAACTCATTTCAGCATTAACCCAAAAGTTCACAGTACAGAGTTTCATCTAAAACAAGGCAAGTCCCTTCTGCTGATGAGCCTGTAAAATCAAAAGCATGCTAGTTATCTTCCTACAGGCTAGATGCAATGGGGGTACAGGTATTGGGTAAATACAACCATTCCAAATGGGAGAAATTGGCCAGAACAAAGGGATTACAAGGCCCATGCAAGTCCAAAATCCAATGGGACAGTCAATTTTTTTTTTTTTTTTTTGAGATGGAGTCTCGCTCTGCTGCCGGGCTGGAGTGCAGTGGCCGGATCTCAGCTCACTGCAAGCTCCACATCCTGGGTTTACGCCATTCTCCTGCCTCAGCCTCCTGAGTAGCTGGGACTACAGGTGCCCGCCACCTCGCCTGGCTAGTTTTTTGTATTTTTTAGTAGAGACGAGGGGAACAGTCAAATTTTAAAGCTCCAAAATGATCTCCTTTGACTCCAGGTCTCACATCCAGGTCACGCTGATGCAAGAGATGGGTTCCCATGGTCTTGGGCAGCTCTGCCCCTGTGGCTTTGCAGGCTACAGTCTCCTTCCCAGCTGCTTTCTCAGGCTGGCATTGAGTGCCTGTGACTTTTCCAGGCAAAAGGTACAAGCTGCCGGTGGATCTACCATTCTGGGGTCTGGAGGATGGTGGCCCTTCTCTCACAGCTCCACTAGGTAGTGCCCTAGTAGAGACTCTGTGTGGGGGCTCCAATCCCACATTTCCCTTTCACACTGCCCTAGCTGAGGTTCTCCATGAGGGCCTTACCCCTGAAGCAAACTTTTGCCTGGGCAACCAGGCATTTCCATACATCTTCTGAAATCTAGGCAGGGGTTCCAAACCTCAGTTCTTGACTTCTGTGTACCTGCCCACTCAACACCATGTGGAAGCTGCCAAGGCTTGGGGCTTCCACCCTCTGAAGCCACATGAGGTGTACGTGGGCCCCTTTCAGCCATGGCTGGAGCAGCTGGAACACGAGGCACCAAGCCCCTAGGCTGCACACAGCATGGGGACCCTGGGCCTGGCCCACAAAACCACTTCTTCCTCCTGGGCCTCCAGGCCTGTGATGGGAGGGGCTGCCCTGAAGGTCTCTGACATGGAGACATTTTCACCATGTTCTTGGGGGATTAACATTAGGCTCCTTGCTACTTATGCACATTTCTGCAGGCAGCTTGAATTTCTCCTCAGAAAATGGGTTTTTCTTTTCTACTGCACCATCAGGCTGCAAAGTTTCTGAGCTTTTATGCTCTGTTTCCCTTTTAAAATGGAATGCTTTTGACAGCACCCAAGTCACCTTTTGAATGCTTTGCTGCTTAGAAATTTCTTTCGCCAGATACCCTAAATCATGTCTCTCAATTCCAAAGTTCCACAGATCTCTAGGCCAGGAGAAAAATGCCACCAGGCTTTTTGGTAAAACATAACAGGAGTCACCTTTGCTCCAGTTCTCAACAGTTCCTCATCTCCATCTAAGACCACTTCAGCCTGGACTTCATATCACTATGAGCATTTTTGTCAAAGCCATTCAACAAGTCTTTAGGAGGCTCCAAACTTTCCCACATTTTCTTGTCTTCTTCTGAGCCCTCCAAACTGTTCCAACCTCTGCCTGTTACCCAGTTCCAAAATCGCTTCAACATTTTCAGGTATCTTTTCACCAACGCCCTACTATAACTGGTACCAACTTACTGTATTAGTTCATTTTCATGCTGCTGATAAATACGCACCTGAGACTGGGAAGAACAAGAGATTTAATTGGACTTACAGTTCCACATGGCTGGGGAGGCCTCAGAATCATGGCTGAAGGTGAAAGACACTTCTTACATGGTGGCGGCAAGAGAAGAATGAGGAAGAAACAAAAGCAGAAACCCTGATAAACCTATCAGATCTCATGAGACTTATTCACTATTACAAGACTAGCATGGAAAAGACTGGCACCTATTATTCAATTACCTGCCCCTGAATCCCTCCCACAACACATGGGAATTCTGGGAGATACAATTCAAGTTGAGGTTTCAGTGGGGACACAGCCAAACCATGTCACCTGGTGACCTGTACGACTGAGCAGAGGCAGCCATAATCCTCCTGGGAACATAACTCCATTGAACTGGGAACCACACCCCCCATCCCCTACAGCGGCCACAGCAAGCCCTGCCCAAGGAGAGTTCGAGCTCAGACATACCTATCCATGCCCCCACTCAGTGGAGTAGGGCTGAGACTGGGGTTGGGTCTTCTGTGGCAGATGGAAGTCAGGGGTGGAGGCCCTGGTGGTCTTACTCTCCCTGCCTTGGTTGCCAAAGACAAATGACATAACTTCTTGGGAGCTCTATGCCCTGCACACCACTCAAGAAACCTGAATACTTAACCAGGTGTCCCTAGGACAAGTTTGCATCCTCCCTATAGTACTGCTGCTGATGTGCTCTTGAAAGCAGCACCTCCTGGCTGAAGGCCAGCCAACACAGAACTAGTGCACTAAACAAAAGTAAAACCAAGGACCCTCACAGAGTGCTTTACTCCCCTGCTACCTCCACCAGAGCTGGTGCTGGTATCTATGGCTAATGGACCTGAAAATGAATCACATAACAAGACTCTTTGCAGACACTCCCCAGTACCAGCTTGGAGCCCAGTAGCTCTCCTGGGTGGCTAGACCCAGAAGAATAAAACAATCACTGCAATTCAACTCTCAGGAAGCCCCATTCCTAGGGGTAGGGGGAGAACAGCACATCAAGGGAGCCCATGGGACAAAAGAATCTGAACAGCAGTGTTTGAGTCCCACATTTTCCTTCTGACATAGTATATTCAAATGAGAAGAAACCAAACAACCAATTCGGGTAATATGACAAAACAAGATTCTTTAACACCCCAAAAAGATCACACCAACTCACCACCAATGGATTCAAACCAAGACAATATCTCTGAATTACCAGAAAAAGAATTCAGAAGGTCAATTATTAAGCTAATCAAGGAGGCACCAGAGAAAGTTGAAGTCTAACTTAAACAAAATTAAAAACATGTTACTGGATATAAAAAGAAAAATCTTCAGTGAAAAAGATAGCTTAAATAAAAAACAATCACAACTTCTGGAAATCAAGCCACACTTAAAGAAATGAAAAATGCACCAGAAAGTATCAGCAATACAATCAAACAAGCTGAAGAAAGTGCTCAAAGACAAGACTTTTGAATTATTCCTGTCTATCAAAGACAGAAAAAAAATAAAAAAGAGAACAAGGTCTCCAAGAAGTTGGGGACTATATTAAGCATCCAAAAATAAGACTATTCATTGTTCCCAAGGAAAAAGAAGTCTAAAAGTTGGGAAAATATATTTGAGGGAATAATTGAGGAAAATTTCCATAGCCTTGCTAGAGGTCTAGATGTCCAAACATAAGAAGCTCAAAGAACACCTGGGAAATTAATTGTGAAAAGATAATTATCTAGGCACATAGTCATCACATTATTTAAAGTCAAGACAAGGGAAAAAATCTTAAGAGCTCTGAGGCAAGATTATTAGGTATCCTATGAAGGAAAACCTATCAGAGTAATAGCAGATTTCTCAGCAGAAATGCAACAAGCTAGGAGGGATTGGGATCCTATTTTCAGCCTCCTTCAACAAAACAAGTATCAGCCAAGAATTTTGTATCCAGAGAAAGTAAACTTCATAAATGAAGAAAAGATACAGCATTTTTACAGACAAACAAATGTTGAGATAATTTGCCACTGCCAAACCAGCACTACAACTGCTAAAAGGAGCTCTAAATCTTGAAATAAATCCTGGAAATACACCAAAATAGAACCTCCTTGAAGCATAAATCTCACAGGACCTATATAACAATAACACAATACAAAAATTATTCAGGCAATAGATGGAATGATGAATAGAACAGTGCCTCATATCTTCATAATAATGTTGAACGTAAATGGCCTCAATGCTCCACTTAAATGATACAGAATGGCAGAATGAATAACAATTCACCAATCAAGTATCTGCTGTCTTCAGGAGACTCACTTAACACACAAGGACTCTCATAAACTAAAGGGGTGGAAAAAAATATTCCATGAAAATGGACACCAAAAGCAAAGACAAAAAGGGACATTATATGATGATAAATGGACTAATCCAACAGGAAAATATCACAATCTTAAATATATATGCACCTAAACCGGAGCCCCAAATTTATGAAACAATTACTAAGATATAAGAAATGAGATAGATGGCAACACAATGATAGTGGGGGACTTTGATACTCCACTGACAGCACTAGACAGGTCATCAAGACAGAGTCAACAAAGAACAATAGATTAAACTATACCCTATAACAAATAGACAACATATTTTCAGAACATTTTACACAAAAACTGCGGAATATACATTCTATTCATCAGCACAGGGAACAGTCTCTGAGATAGACCACATAGTAGGTCACAAAACAAGTCTCAGTAAATTTAAGAAAATCAAAATTATATTAAGTACTCTCTCAGACCACAGTGGAATAAAATTGGGAATTAACTCCAAAAGGAACCTTCAAAACAATGCAAATACATGGAAATGAAATAAGCTGCTCTTGACTGATTGTTGGGTCAACAATGAAATCAAAATGGAATTAAAAATTGTTTTGAACAGAAGAATAATAGTGACCCAACCTATAATAACCTCTGGGATACAGCAAAAGTGGTGCTAAGAGAAAAGTTCATAGCATTAAATTCCTACATCAAAAAGTCTGCCAACGTGACCAACATGGCTAAACCCCACCTCTGCTAAAAATACAAAAATTAGCTGGGCATGGTGGTGGGTGCCTATAATCCTAGTTACTCCAGAGGCTGAGACATGAGAATAGCTTGAACCCGGGAGGTGGAGGTTGAGCTGAGATCATGCCATTGCACATCCTGGGAGACAGAATAAGACTCTGTCTAAAACAAAAACAAAAACAAAAAAACAAAAACAGTCTAAAACAGCACAAATAAACAATTTAAGGACACACCTCATGGAAGTGGAGAAAGAAGAACAATCCAATCTCAAACCCACCAGAAGGAAAGAAATAATGAAGATCAGAGCAGAACTAAGTGAAATTGAAACAACAACAACAAAAAACAATATAAAAGATAGATGAAAACAAAATATTTGAAAAGATAAAACTGATAGAACATTAGCAGGATTAACCAAGGAAGGAAGAGAGAAGATCCAAATAAGTTCAATTAGAAATGACACGGGAGATATTACTACTGATACCACAGAAATGCAAAAGATTATTCAGGGCTACTATGAACAGCTTTATGTGCATAAATTAGAAAACCTAGAGGAGATGGATAAATTCCTGGAAATATACAACCCTCCTGGATTAAACGAGGAAGACTTAGAAACTCTGAACAGACAAATCACAAGCAGCAAGATTAAAATGGCAACAAGAAATTGTCAGCAAAAGTTCCGGACCAGACAGATGCACAGCTGAATTCTATCAGACTTCAAAGAATTAGTACCAATCCTATTTACACTATTCCACAGGATAGAGAAAGAGAGAACCCTCCATAAATTATTCTACAAAGTCAGGATCATCCTAACACCCAAACCAGGGAAGAACATAACAACAACAACAACAGCAAAAACTACAGACCAATATCCCTAATAGACATAGATGCAAAAATTCTCAGTGAAATACTAGCCAACTGAATCCAATAGCATATCCAAAAGAGAATCCACCATGATCAAGTGGGTTTTACACCAGTGATATAGCAATGGTTTGACATATGCAAATCAGTAATGGTGATACACCACATAAACAGAATTGAAAACAAAAATCATGTGATCATCTCAATAGATGCAGAAAAAGCATTTGACAAAATCCAGTATCTCTTAATGATTCAAACTCTCAGCAAAATTGGCATACAAGGGACGTACATACATTAAGGTAATAAAAGCCATCTATGAAAAACCCACAGCCAACACTATACTGAATGAGGAAAAGTTGAAAGCATTCACCTTGAGAACTGGAACAAGACAAGGATGCCCACTTTCATCACTTCTGTTCAACATAGTACTGGAAGTCAGAGCAATTAGACAAGAGATAGAAATCAAGGGCATCAAAATCAGTAAAGAGAAAGTCAGACTGTTGCTGTTTACTGATGATATAATTGTATACCTAGAAAACCCTCAAGACTCATCCTGAAAAGCTTTTAGAACTTGTAAATGAAGTCAGCAAAGTTTCAGGATACAAAATTAATGTACACAAATCAGTAGCTCTGCTATACATGAACAGTGACCAAGCTGATAAATCAAGAACTCAACCCCTTTCACAATAGCTGCAAAACAAACAAACAAACAAACGAAAAAGGAATATACCTAATCAGTGAGGTGAAAGACCTTTATAAGGAAAACTAAAAAACACTGCTGAAAGAAGTCATGGATGACACAAACAAATGGAAACACATCCCATGCTCATAAATGGGTAGAATCAATCCTGTAAAAATGACCATATGGCCAAAAGCAATCTACAAATTCAATGCAATTCCCATCAAAATACAACCATCACTCTTCACAGAACTAGGAAAAACAATCCCAAAATTCATATGGAACAAAAAGAGAGCCTGAACTGCCAAAGCAAGACTAAGCAAAAAGAACAAATCTGGAGGCATCACATTACCCAACTTCAAGCTATACTGTAAGACCATAGTCACCAAAACAACATGGTACTGGTATAAAAATAGGCACATAGACCAATGGAACAGAAGAGAGAACCCAGAAATAAAGGCAAATCCTTTCAGACAACTGATCTGTAACAAATCAAACAAAAACATAAAGTGGAGGAAGGGCACCCTATTCAACAAATAAATGGTACTGGGATCATCAGCAAACCACATGTAGAAGAATAAAACTGGATCCTCATCTTTCACCTTACACTAAAATTAACTCAAGATGGATCAAAGACTTAAATCTAAGACCTGAAACTATAAAAATTCTAGAAGATAACATCGGAAAAACTCTTCTAGACATTGGCTTAGGCAAAGACTTTATGACCAAGAATCTAAAAGCAAATGCAACAAAAACTGATAAATAGATGGGACTTAATTAAACTAAAGAGCTTCTGTAAAGCAAAAGAAATAACAAGCAGAGTAAATAGCCCACAGAGTGGAAGAAAATCTTCACACTCTATACATCTGACAAAAGACTAATATTCAGAATCTACAAAGAATTCAAATCAGCAAGAAAAATCAATCAATCCCATCAAAAAGTGGGCTAAGGAAATGAATAGACAATTCTCAAAAGAAGATATACAAATGGCCAAACAGCATATGGAAAAATACCCAACATCACTAATTACCAGGGAAATACAAATCAAAACCATAATGTGAAACCACCTCACCCCTGCAAGAATGTCAATAATCAAAAAATTAAAAACTAACAGATGTTGGCCTAGATATGTTGAAAAGGGGAACACTTTTACACTGTTGGTGGGAATGTAAACTAATACAACCACTATGAAAAACAGTGTGGTGATTCCTTAAAGAACTAAAGGTAGAGCTATTATTTGATCCAGCAATCCCATTCCTGGGTGTCTACCTGGAGTAAAATAAGTCATTATATGAAAAAAGACACTTGCACATGCATGTTTATAGCAGCACAATTTGCAGTTGCAAAAATATGTAACCATCCCAAATGGCCATCAATCAACAAGTAGATAAAGAAAATGTGGTATATATATATATCACATATATATAATGGATCTATATATATATTGGATATATATATATGAATACTTTTCAGGAAAATCGATGCTTGCAGGAAAATTGATGCAGCCATAAAAAGGAATGAATGAATGGCATTTGCAGCAACCTGGGTGGAACTGTAGACTATTATTCTAAGTGAAGTAACTCAGAAATGGAAAGTCAAACATTTTAAGTTCTCACTCATAAGTGGGAGCTAAGCTAAATGGATGCAAAGGTGTAAGATAATACAATGGACTTTAGGGACTCTGGGGAAAGAGTGGGGGGGGTGAGGGATAGAAGACTACACATTGGGTACAGTGAACACTGCTTGGATCATGGGTGCACAAAAGTCTCAGAAATCATCACTAAGGATCTTATTCATGTAATCAAACACCACCTGTTCTCCAAAACCTATTGAAATAATAATAATAATAATAAAAAGAAATAGGCAGAGAGATACCAAAGAAGTAAATGGCCTCAAAGGCTTCCCAGGTTACTCATTTATTGGCTAGATTTCAGATAGATTAAAATTAATGATTTAAAAATAACTATTTCTGGCCTCCATGTGTACAGTTAAGCAAAATGTGCTCATGCCGTCCAAAGGAGCCTATTTGATGGAATAGAATTTCTAAACACGAATTTAAACATTACTCCAAAATAAAGCATAAGGAATGAGAAAAGCATATGCTGAGGTATAAAAAACAATGTCATGGTTTGTGGAAAAAAGAAAGCTATGATGAAATATCCTGTCCCTCGTGGACATCCATATTTTATTTATTTAAGCTTTGTGTTTCTTTTTGACTATATTAGTAAGTATTAACATTTAAAACAGAAAATATTGAAATCATAAATTTCTGTTAAAGGTATAACATTCCCCAATATCCTTCTAAATATTTACAAGAAAAGGGCAAATAAAAGATTGACAAAGAGTGTGAATACACATGTCAGAGAGAGAGACTTTAAATGGTTAATATAAACATGAAATACAGAGTCTTAAACTACTTATCACCAGAAGAGTGATGTTGAATACATTAAACCACTCTTTTTATTGTTGTTCATTACATGTCTGACAACACCCAATGTTAGAAGTGTGTGGTAAAATCATCACTCATATTCTAATGGCAGGAGGGTGAATTCTCATACAGGTAATGCACTAGTAAACTTGCACTTGCTTCAAACTAAGAAAGGGGTAAATAAATAATCACGTTTGTCTTTAGAATTCTCATCTACATTTCTCTTCTTTCAAGTATCCTATCTGGTAATAGCAATATGTGAGTGGCAATGTGCTCCGCATCAATATTTTACTTACATAATACTTTTCAGGAAAATGAATGCTTGCTTTTTGGAGTCTACAGAAGTCTCATTTACTTTATTACTTAAATTCCAATGATTTTAGTACCTATGTTCATGCAGAATCTCAGATCCCTAGGCAATTTCCTCGTCTTTCAAAACAAAGTAATCTGGTAACATTTATTAGAATAAAAAATGCATACGTTTAGCTAGAAGTGAGAGGACAGGGAGATCATTTGCTTTTCCTTCATATACCTCTTTACTATTTGAATCATTAAAATGCTGATAAACAAGTCGTTATTAAAATAAAACTGAATGAACTGAGTCATAAAAAGTGATTAGTCTAAATCTACGAATCATAATTTATTTTATTTTTTTTTTTTTTGAGACGGAGTCTCGCTCTGTCGCCCAGGCTGGAGTGCAGTGGCCAGATCTCAGCTCACTGCAAGCTCCGCCTCCCGGTTCACACCATTCTCCTGCCTCAGCCTCCCGAGTAGCTGGGACTACAGGCGCTGCCACCTCGCCCGGCTAGTTTTTTGTATTTTTAGTAGAGACGGGGTTTCACCGTGTTAGCCAGGGTGGATCTACGATCTCCTGACCTCGTGATCCGCCCGTCTCGGCCTCCCAAAGTGCTGGGATTACAGGCTTGAGCCACCGCGCCCGGCCACGAATCATAATTTAAATTAGCTACCTTCCTTGATTAAAATTGGTCATGACGTAGGATAGATAATGTTCCACTTTCTGTTATTATCACAGCAACATAAAGGCAAGAGTAAGCATTTGCAACTTTTTGCTTTGAGCTTTAAAATTATGGTAAGTTTTGGATGTGGGTAATCTTTTGATAGTAATGTATGACAGTGATTCAGTTATGAAATGTTATTGCCAGGACTAGTAATTGGTAGTAGGGATACAACATTTTATTTCACCACTTTCTGTTTTCTTGCAGAAAATAAACTTTAGAGATAATAAAAAATTGACCAATTAATAAAGCCTTGGTTCTTGATACACAGTGCTTCAGATAATTGCCCACTCAACTCTCCCAAACCCTTTCTTTTTCAATTTTCTTTAAATTCTTTTTATTAAATCTGGAAGAAAGCCCCAGTGGCTATATTCATGGCTCATAGCCCTGGTTGCTAATAGCAGCTTGTTAAATCTGCTCAGTAACTGGATGCAGCTAAAAGATCAAACTCATGAATCCAAGTTCCTGAATCAGAATTCCTATAAAGGGTCATGCAAAATGTAGATCAAAGAAAAAATGTGTGCAGACACAATAAGCCCTTCTTACTTATGTTATGTGACTGGAAGTATTTGTTGTTCAGGGAAAAATGAAAGGAGAAAACTTACATATGTTAGTTAAATATTTTCCAATTTGAAATATGAATTGACTTCTACTTCATTTTGCTTAGAGACATTCCTAATTTTAAGTAAAAATATTTTAAGGAGATTTTTCAAAAATATACAATAACCATCTAAACCTTATTGAATAAGTTTAATTCAGAGTGATCCACATGGAACACTATTTATTTAAGAAATATATTTCAATTCTCACAATATTTGGTCTTTGTCAAATAAGAAGAGAAGTCATTTCAAGACACACATGTCTGGAACAGTATTTAAAGTATTTAAGGAAAAATATGGAGAAAGAAACAGTAGCTTTTACATAAAAGCTGGCTGTTCATCACATCCTGGTGTAGAAAATAGGGATCTAAAAGGTTCAGACAGTTCAGGAGAAAGAAACACAAAGCTTAAATAAATAAAATATGAATGTCCCCGTGGGACAGAACATTTCATCATAGCTTGCTTTTTTCCACAAGCCTTTTTTTACAAAGGCTTTTTTTTTTAACAACTTTTTGCTTTGAGCTTTAAAATTATGATAAGTTTTTCATAAGCCATACTATGGGAGAAGTCCTTACCCTGGCAAAGTCAGTAACAGAGGTCCAAACTTTGTGGTTGCAGGGTGGATCAGAGGCTTCCAGGGCTCATCCTCTGCCCCAACATCCTACCAAAATGAATTGCTCTAACACTTAGCTGTAGCTGCTCTCTACAAGGTTTCACAAAAGGGTACTCTTCTTTATGCAAGGTCACTTTGCTGGAGATCATTCTTGAAAAAGTTTATACGTCTTTTATGTGCTAATAAGGACTTAAACGCGGTGTTGGTAATCCTTAGAAATAAAAAGAAACTTATTTTGACAGTATGAAGAGTCTGCTACCATCAGAACTTTCAGAAAAATTGCCAATGAATAAAATGCAACTTTGATTCTTTGCTCTCTCCCTCGCCATATCTTGCATCCATATTTCTTTCCCCAGCCATGACAGTTATCCATTGCCTCGCACAGATATTCTTGTGTCCAAGTTGTCCCATACTGCAGAATAACATCTACTGAAAGTCCATTTCTATCCTAAAATAATATTTCCCCTTTTTTGCATAATTCTTCAAGAAATAGTATGTGTCAGGCACTGTACTAGACACTAGGAAAGCAAAGATTAAAAAAAGACATGACTCTTTCTTCAAAAAGCTTAAAGGTATTTGGGAGAAACATATATGCTTACAGAATACCTGTTTTAGGCAATCTGGTCAGGAGATTGGAAAAACTAAGATTAAGGTATAAAGCAGCCTAGTATATGAGGCTTAAGTTATCTAGTTTACCTATAAGTTGAGAAAGTCTTTTCATTCAAATTAATTTTTATTGTATAAAAATGATAAAATTTTGGAACTTTTAAATAAAGTTTTCAATCACATTTCACAAAACGATTTCCTAGCCTTATTAATTGTAAATCTTAAAGACCAACTTATGATATATCTAAAAAAAAAAAAAAGAAGGGGCAAGTTTCAAGGTGCCTTGATTTAAAGAGCAGGAATTCAAGCACATTAAAACAGCCAAGCCATGAGCAATTTCTTAATCTGGTTGTGTTCTTATAAAGGAATACCCGAGACTGGGTAAATTGTAAAGATAAGAGGCGAATTTGACTCAGAATTCTGCTGGCTAGAAGATTGGGCATCTGGTGAGAGCCTCAGGCTTCTTTTGTTCATAGTGGAAGGCACAAAGGGATCTGGCATGTGGAGAGATCGCATGGTGAGGGAGAAAGCAAGACGGGGGCAGATGTCAGGCTCTTTTTAACAACCAGCTCCAACAAAAAGTTAGAATGAGAACTCGCTCATTATTGCAAGGATGACAACAAGCCGCTTATGATCTTATTAGCCAAATACCTCCCACTAGGTCCCACTTTCAACATTGGGGATCAAATTTCAATATGAGGTTTTTGGGGACAAACATACAAACTATAGCATTTTACTCTGGTCCCACAAATCATATGTCCTTCCTACATATAAAACACTTTTAGGTCATTCTTTTGCTGTCACTAGGACAGGGACACAATGCAGCCGAGTTCTTTACTATCATGTAACAAGTAGGACTTTTGTTCCCTGATATGTTTTGGATCTGTGTCTCCATCCAAATCACATGTTCAATTATAATCCTCAAAGATGGAGGTGGGGCCTGGTGGGAGGTGATTAAATCATGGCAGCAGTTTCTCATAGTTTAACACCATTCCCCTGTGGTACTGTTGACAAGATAGTGAGCTCTTTTGAGATCTGGTTGTTTAAAAGTGTGTGGTACCTCCCCATTCTCTCTCTTCCTACTGCTCTGGTCATGTGATGTGTGTTCCGTCTTTGCCTTCTACCATGATTGGAGGCTTCCTGAGTCCTCTTCAGAAGCAGAAGTAACTACTCTTCTTGTACAATCTGCAGAAACATGAGCCAATTAAACCTCTTCTCTTTATAAGTTGCCTAGTCTCAGGTATTTTTTATAGCAATGGGAGAGTGATCTAATACACTCTCATTCCTAGTAAGTTCCTCATTTACATCTGAGACTTCATCAGCTTGACATTTACTCTCTTTATTTCTTTTGGAATTTTTTATGTCTTTTTTTTATTTTTCTTTTTAATTTTTTTTTATTTCAATAGGTTTTGGGGGAACAGGTGGTGTTTGGTTACATGAATAAGTTCTTTAGTGGTGATTTCTGAGATTTTGGTATACCAATCATCCAAGCAGTGTACACTGTACCCAATGTGTAGTTTTTATTCTTCACTACCCCCTCAACCTTTCCCCTGGGTCCTGAAAGTCCATTGTGTCATCCTTATGCCTTTGCGTCATCATAGCTTAGCTCCCCCTTATGAGTGAGAACATACAATGTTTGATTTTGCATCCCTGAGTTACCTCACTTAGAATGATGGTCTCCAATTCCATGCAGGTTGCTGTGAATGCCATTATTTTATTCATTTTTATGGATAAGTGGTATTCCAGGGTTGGCATTTTTTTCACAATGACTTTGCCAATCTCTAAGCAGTTTCACACTTTCCTTTGTGTTTTACTCTTCTTCTGAGCCCTCCAAACTCTACCAACCTCTCCCCATTTCCCAGTTCCAAAGCCACTTTCACATTTTCAAGTATCTTGACAGCAGCATCTCACTTCTCAGTACGAATATCTGTCTAAGTCTGTATGTACCACTATAAAAGAATACCTGAAACTGGATAATTTATAAAGAAAAGAGGTTTATTTGGTCCTAATTTCACTGGCTGGAAGATTGGGCACCTGGTGAAATCCTCAGGATACTTCTGTTCATGGTGGATGGCAGAAAGGGAGTCAGTGTGTACAGAGATCGTATGGTGAGAGACGAAGCAAGAGAGAGAGAGCATCAAGCTATTTTTCACAACCAGCTCTGGTAAGAACTAATAAATCAATAACTTACTATTAACATGAGGACAGCATCAAGTCATTTATGAAGGATCTACCCTTATGAGCCAAACACCTTTCATTAGGCCCTGCCTCTAATGTTGGGGATCTAATTTCAACATGAGGTTTGGGGAGACAAACATCAAATTATAGTAGGGATCCTTTTTGTAATGATTACCATTGATGTAATTTACAATGTAGAATAATGTCTTCTTCAATAGAGATTCTTAGGTAAATTTTCATATGGCTGTTGCTCAAACAGCTTTGATTCAAACCAGAAAAGGGTTATATAAATAATCATACTTATCTTTAGAATTTCCATGCTACATTCTTTCCTCCAACTAAGCATCCAATCTGATACCAAGAACTGTGTCAGTGAAAAAGGATCTCCACTCAAGTTTCTAGTTATATGGTACTTTGAAGCAAAATTTCATGGTTATCTTTTTCAGATGGACGTGTCTCAGTAGTCCTGTTTACTTCACTATTTAAATTCCAGTCACTGTAGTGCTTCCAAAAGCTTGTTTAGGATCTCAGACTTTCAGGAAGTCCCATCTACTCATTCCTAGTACTTCTGAGAATCTCTGGAGTCTCACAAAATGGTCAGCCAGGTCCCTGCCAAATATTATCTTCTCCACTGGGTCTCCCATCTCTTCCACAGCGCCACTGTGCATGCATTGAGTTTCTTCAGAGCCATCTTTGGGCATTGTGAATCACACACTATAGGAGTTCTCACAGTGTCGGCATAGTGCTGTTTTCTGCTCCAAAATGGAGAAAATGCTTAGTAAACTCAAACATGAGCATTATGACTAGAGACCAACGATGACGATCCCAGTAACAGTGCTGAAAACCAAATATCATGCTGATGGCTATATTTTTCTGCCTCTCTTATTCTATGTTTACCTTCCCTCCCTGTGTTCTCAGTCCTCATCTTAAAAAAACATTCCAGCTGGGCATGGTGGTTCACACCTGTAATCCCAGCACTTTGGGAGACCAAGGCGGGAGGATCACCTGAGGTCAGAAGTTTGAGACCAGCCTGACCAACATGGTGAAACCCTGTCTCTACTAAAAATACAAAAATTAGTCAGGCATGGTGGCGGAGGCCCGTAATCCCAGCTACTTGAGAGGGTGAGGCAGATGAATTGCTTCAACCTGGGAGGCAGAGGTTGCAGTGAGCTGAGATTGCGCCACTGCACTCCAGCCTGGGTGACGACAGAGCGAGACTCCGTCTTAAAAAAAAAAAAAAATTTCCTTCTGCTGGACTCTTACTTGCTAAAATCAATCAACTCATATGTATAGAATCCTGAAGGCCTCAGAAATTCTCATATTTAGATTCAGAATGTCTTAGAGTGATCTCGTGGCATGCATATATCATATTTCCTGTTGAGTGAATGTGGTGAATTTTTCTTTCAAGAAAATAGCATCAGAAAACTTAGCTAGAGAACCTATCTGGAAGGCAAACATCAACTCCGAAAAATATGTGATTTTCTAGCTTTGTTCTCATAGGGTAAGATATTCTATGAATAGTTGTTAAATTATTTGATGCCAGTCTTTTCTGCTTTTCAGCAGAAATCCACAAAGGTAAGCTAATGAATACTAACAAATTTAAATTTATTTACCTATAAACTCTCCTTTGTTTTGGCTCCTTTTTCACCTATTTTGATGTGTGGAATTAGAAATAAGAAACTATGTATTTCGTTATTTTCTGTTAAATACAGTGATATTTCAGACTGATGTATTCTAAAAAAATTATACATTAATCTAGTTGTTCTGCCACCTGAATATATTTGAACTCCACATTACATTATTAACATGCAACCATGATATTCTTCTGAGAATATCCAGTATGTTTTATTTTACCATTAGTAGTAGAATAATATAGTTGACAAAATTTAGTAATCCTTAGTTATCTGAATTTTGGAAACACTGTATATAATTTATTCCTGAATTAGTTTGTTCCAGAGATGGAGCTTGAAGAATTTTCATTCCTCAGAGGCTTGAATTTTAATAAAAAAATTGAAATTTTAATTACTTTTCCTGAGTTTATATACTAGATATATTCTTAAAAATTTGGACTTTTATTTTGTTATCTTTTACCCTGTCACAAAAAAAAAAAAAAAGGTTTGCATACATTTTTTTGAAAGGGAAAAGGACTAGTTGTTACAGGGATCTGGGATCAATAAAACAAGATTATGATTACAGTAATCTTCCCTTATCCACAGTTTGGCTTTCTTTTTTTTTTTTTTTTTTTTTGCGAGTCGGACTTTCAGCCCCTTTAATTAGGTGCTCTGAGAAGAGGTCAGAATGGCAGGCAGGAGGTGGGGAAGGTGGTACTTCTTGAGCCCCACTCAGCAACTGGTCACTCATCCTCTGGCAGCTGGATCTTGCTGGGGTCGAAGTAGTTGGATTCCATAATGGGAAGGCCATTGGCCTCTCGGTATTTCACAAGTCTCTCAGCTTCGTGGCGGGACCACTCTTTCATCCTGTAGTCAGGCAGATAGGCCACATAGGTGCTGCCAAGGACCAGGACGATGGAGACGCCAAAGAAGAAGACAACTCGCATGTTCCAGACGTCTAAAATGGGGTCCTTGTCATAACCATGGGAGTCTGGGTTCGTCTCATAAAAGTTTTCGTCTTCGGGTTCTGGGTCCTCTTGCCACGGTGTGGTCGGTTCTGGGGCCCGCCTTCCCGCCACAGCGAACGGGGCGATCACAGTCCTGGAGAAGCTAGATCCCCAGCGGACGCGGGCGGCCGGGAGCCCTCGCGTTGCCGCTGCCACCAAAAGACGGCGAGCGCTCAAACCAAACAGCCCAGCCGCCATGACAGATGGTGCTGCAGGGTCTAAGGGGCGGGGACGGAAATGCGACTGTGCGCAGCTGCAGTGGGTGAGAGCGCGACAATTATCGCTCCCCCTCCACCACGCTATATAGGTCCCAGATCTGATTTTGTTTTCCAGTGAGGCGGGGCGTTGAGCAACCGTCTTTGCCTCCAGTTGTCCTGGCTTCGTGGTGCCAACCATTCTCTCCCCCTTTCGGCCAGGCTGAGAAATTTCTTATTGATGGATCTGCTCATTTCCTGGATAGGAAGAAATCGGGGCTAGTTTGGCTTTCTATACCTGCATTTATTCATGGTCAACCATGGTCCAAAAATATTAAGATATTTTGAGAGACAGAGAAAGGCAGACACATACACACACACACACACACACACACACAAATACACACAGAGAGAGAGACTATATTCACATAATTTTTATTATGGTGTATTGTTATAATTGCTCTATTTCATTACTAGTTATTGTTTTCCATCTTTTACTGTGCCTAATCTTTAAATTCAACTTTTCATAGGTATATGTGGGGTTTGGTGCTATTTGGAATTTCAAGCATCCCCTGGGGGTATTGGAATATATACCTCACAGATAAGGGGGGACTACCATATAAAGTTAAGTTAGAAATCATAATACTACTAGAATTGTTACTTGTCTATGACCTTAAGTGTAATGAACTGACTAGGACTATAAACAGAACACTACTCATCAGGAGAACTGTTAACCTTTCCAATCAAAAAGGGTTTGTTTTGGTTTCATGTTGCATTTTCAAGGTTTAATGTTTTTTCTGTCAATTTTTACTTTATTTATTTTATTATACTTTAAGTTCTAGGGTACATGTGCACAACGTGCAGGTTTGTTACATAGGTATACATGTGCCAACATAATTTGTTTAATGATACAAGCTTTATAGAATCTCAGATTAAATGATTTGCCTGAGGATACATAGTCATTGTGCACTGAAACTGTCTTAAATCTAAGCCCTATGGTATGGAAGTCTGTGCTTATTCCATAAAGTGTAGCTGAAACATTTAATTGTGTTTGTGAACTGAGAATTCATTATGACAATCTCAGTTATTATTAATTCCAGTTAGTACTGGATTAATTTGTCTCTGATTTAAAAATATATGATTCAGAAGTCATTAATCTTAGATTGCTCTTGTTTTCATTTGATATTATTAGAAGAAAATATCTTAGTCATATAGTTTTTACTAATTTGATATAAAAGCATATTTTACAGCTAGTACCTAGATGTTTCCCTTGAAATAGAGTTTATATTAGAAAACCTAACACAACATTTTCTATACTGTATGGTACAAAATTTTCAACTATCACTATATGGAGTTATAATAAATGATTGGTAATATGCTTACTAATGACTTGCAAAATTTCTTTTTGGTAGAGCAGAAATGGTAACTAATTTATTTAGCTTCTGCTACTATAGATTAGCCTATTCAGTTGTTAAGGTATATTTTTAATTGTTTTAGAAACATGTTCTATATGAAGGTTATAATGAATTTACTAATGGGGTCTTGACTACTATTCTTTTCATTCATCTTCTGCTAGGAAGGTATTGATTACTGTCCTTTGAATGACTTCACATTACTTTCATTTTCAATTATCTGTAACAGGACTCAATAGAAAATAAAGAATGGTTCTATTTTTTAAAAAATAGAAAATGACAATATGCAAAGATGTATAGTATCTGCAAGAGATGATATTAATTTTAGGTTTGTTCAATAATTTCCATCATTAGAATATGTTCCTTGGAAATCACAGAATGAAGAATCTGATAGGAAATGTTAATAGCATCAAATGGAATAAATTATTTTCCATGTTATAATAATCTGATTTAAATAGTACTCTAAGAAGGTAAGTTTTCTTCTACAATTGAGGGATTTAACTTTTACAGACTGTATTGTCCATCATGTTGAGGGATGTATTGATTCCCATAGGTTTTTCTGATACCTTTATAGCCTTATGTATCAGAAATGCTTTGCATCAAACATAACTATCTTCTTGTCTACCACAGTGAAGCTTCTGAAAAAATACAATTTGTACATTTGTTTTATTATATTACATCATCATGGATTCTTAAAAAAAAAGAAAGCCAATTCTCATTGATAGATTTTTAACTACTTATTGCTGGTAGTCTTGTGGTCTTGGATACAAGTGCAAGTATAAACATAATAACTATAATCAAAGTAATATAAAATCCTTTTAATTTTGGAAGTTAGTGGGTTTAAATGCCATATTTTAAATTGAGAGGGAGGTAGAGAGGTATCTGTAGCCTAAACAAAACTTTAGTGTATGAGACAATTTTAATTTTTTGTTTTTAATTTATTTGAGTACAGGTTATGCTATATTCTATAAACATTATTATATTATATTATATTAATATTACAATTGCATTGTATTATATATGCAACTGTTGCTGAAACTATGAATAAAGTTTTTGTTTGCTTACCTTTTGAGGGAGATTTTCTAAAAGTATTTTTATCACAATATTTTCTTTTTACTCCCTATAAAACTTCTTGATTTCAAAGAATTTGAGAGTAAGAGTAGAGGCCAAATTCTTCTCTTTGCATCTTACTATTGAGCAAAGGAGACAGTTGTGACTTTCTTTTGCAGAAATTCTCTTCCATAGAATTAATCTTTGCATATAAAGTGGGAATGAGAGGCTGTGCTGCTGTCGTCACTGATGTTCACATGATTAGAAGATGTTTTGGTTGTTTAAAATATAGTATATTTCGGCCGGGCGCGGTGGCTCAAGCCTGTAATCCCAGCACTTTGGGAGGCCGAGACGGGCGGATCACGAGGTCAGGAGATCAAGACCATCCTGGCTAACACTGTGAAACCCCGTCTCTACTAAAAAATACAAAAAACTAGCCGGGCGAGGTGGCGGGCGCCTGTAGTCCCAGCTACTCGGGAGGCTGAGGCAGGAGAATGGCGTGAACCTGGGAGGCAGAGCTTGCAGTGAGCTGAGATCCGGCCACTGCACTCCAGCCCGGGCGACAGAGTGAGACTCCGTCTCAAAAAAATAAAATAAAATAAAATATAGTGTATTTCAATGACTGTTTTGATTGATAAAAATGAGTCTAATTTGAAAAATATGTTCTTGATTTTACTATAATAGACAATTTCTATAGAGGCAATAGCAAATATATATAATATACCTTTTGAATCTCTAATCCTAAGAAGCATACCTTTGAGCTAAGAAGAAATGTGATCTAATAACTCTCTTAACGGAGATTATTATTTTATGATTTTAAACATTACCATCCAGAAGGTCTTGTTTATAACTGAACTTCAATATGAGATAATTTTCTTTCTGAGAAGAAATAAGAAATAGGAAAACATTATTCAACATGTAGAATGTTTTATATTTTCAGTATGGCTAAGAAGTATTATACGTTGCTTAATTTCCAAATACTTGTGGACCTTCCAGGTTTCAATCTTTTTAATATTTTATAGTGATCTGAGAACATATTTTATATGATTTCTATTCTCTTAATTTTGTTAAGATGTGTGCTGTGGCCCAGAATATGGTTTATATTGGTGAATGTTTTATGAGCTTGAAAATAATATGTATTTGGCTACTATTGGATGAAATATTTGATAAATGTCAATTAGATCAAGTTTACTGATAGTGCTACATAGGTCAGCTATATCCTTACCAATTATCTGCCTGCTTATTGATTACTAGTTGAGATATGTTAGAGTCTGAACTGTAATTGTGTATTTCTCTATTTTTTTCCTTTCATTTACATTGTTTTAGCCCCATGTATTTTGATTCTCTTCTTTTAGGTACATAAAGCTTTAGTATTGTAACGTTTTGGAGAATTGGCCACTTTAACCTTATGTAATGCCCCCATTTTTCCTAATAATTCTTGCTCAGAAGTCTTCATTGCCTGATATTAATATAATAGCTTTATTTTAATTAATATTAGCATAGACTATCTTTCTCTGACCTACACAATTCCTTATATTTAAAGCATTTTTCTTATAGATAACATATTCTTGGATTTCTAATCCACCCTTACAGTGATGTCTTTCAACTGGCATATTTAGATATTCAAATTTAAACTAATTATTGATATACATCAATTAATATCTACTATTTTTATAATTGATTTTGTTTTTTTCATTTTTCTTCTTTGTTTTGTTCTCATTTTCTGCTTTCTCTGGTTTTAATTGAACATTGAACAAAATTCAATTTGTTTCCTTTCTTAGCATATAAATTGTACTTCTTTAAATAATTAATGGTTGATCTAAATGTACAACATACACTTTAACCTAAATTCACCTTCAAACCATAATATACCAGTTCAAGAGGAGTACAGATATTTTAAAGCAAAATATTCTAAATTCCCTTTCTTTGTGATGTTGCTGTCATTAATTTTACTTAATATATCACCCAATGCATTGTTAGTATGAAAACTTTAAAAGTTATTTCAAAATCAATTAAGAATAAAAAATTAAAAAGTTATTTTGGCTTTCATTTATTCCTTCTCTTTTGACCTTCTTTTTTTCTTTATGTAAATCCAAATTTCTAACGTGTACTATTTTTCTCCTGTCTGAATTAATCATTTTAACATTTTCTTCAATGCAAAAGTCCTGGCAGCAAATTCACTCAGTCAGTATTTGTCTGAGAAAGTCTTTATTTTTGTTTTGTTTTGTTTTTGAAGAATAGTTTTGTAACAGCTCAAGGTTGTTGGGGTTTTTATTCTTTCAAATTTTCAAATATTTCGTTTCAATCTTTTTTACTTTCGAAATTTTTTAAATTATACTTTTAAGTTCTGGGATACATGTGTAGCGTGCAGGTTTGTTACATAGGTACACACGTGCCATGGTGGTTTCCTGCACCCATCAACCCGTCACCTACATTAGGTATTTCTCCTAATGCCATCCCTCCCCTAGCCACCCACCACTCCCGCCAACAGGCCCCGGTGTGTGTTGTTCCCCTCTCTGTGTCCATGTGTTCTCATTATTCAACTCTCACTTATGAGTGAGAACATGCAGTGTTTGGTTTTCTGTTCCTGCGTTAATTTGCTGAGAATGATGTTTTCCAGCTTTGTCTGTGTCCCTGCAAAGGACATGAACTCATTTTTTTTTATGGCTGCATAGGATTCCCTGGTATATATATGCCACATTTTCTTTATTCCATCTATTCTTGATGGACATTTGAGTTGGTTCGAAGTCTTTGCTATTGTGAACAGTGCTGCAATAAACATGTATGTGCATGTGTCTTTATAGTAGAATGATTTATAACCCTTTGGGTATATACTCAATAATGGGATTGCTGGGTCAAATGCTATATCTGTTCTAGATACTTGAGGAATCACCACACTGTCTTTCACAATGGTTGAACTAATTTACACTCCCACCAACAGTGTAAAAGCATTTCTATTTGTCCACAACCTCTCCAGCATCTGTTGTTTGCTGACTTTTTAATTTTCCCCATTCTAACTGACATGAGATGGTATCTCATTGTGGCTTTCATTTGCATTTCTCTAATGACTAGTGATGATGAGTTTTTTTTCATATGTTTGTTTGCCACATGAATGTCTTCTTTTGAGAAGTGTCTGTTCATATCCTTCACCCACTTTTTGGTGGAACTGTTTGTTTGTTTGTTTGTAAATTTGTTTAAGTTCCTTGTAGATTCTGGATATTAGCCCTTTGTCAGATGAATAGATGCAAACATTTTCTCCCATTTTGTAGGTTGCTTCTTCACTCTAATGATAGTTTCTTTTGCTGTGCAGAAGCTCTTCAGTTTAATTAGATCTCATTTGTCACTTTTGGCTTTTGTTGCCATTGCTCTTGGTGTTTGAGTCATGAAGTCTTTGCCCATGCCTATGTCCTGAATGGTATTGCCTAGCTTTTCTTGTAGAATTTTTATGGTTTTAGGTCTTATGTTTAAGTCTTTAATCTGTCTTGAGTTAATTTTCATATAAGGTGTAAGGAAGGGGTCCAATTTTAGTAAAATAATTGATTTTCAGTTTGTTCAGATTTTCCATATCATAAGGATGAAAATGAAGACTTACTCTTTTTTTTTTTTGAGATGGAGTCTTGCTCTGTTGCCCAGACAGGAGTGCAGTGGCGTGATCTCAACTCACTGCAAGCTCCGCCTCCTGGGTTCACGCCATTCTCCTGCTTCAGCCTCCCCAGTAGCTGGGACTACAGGCACCCGCCATCTCGCCCAGCTAATTTTTTGTATTTTTAGTAGAGACAGGATTTCACCATGTTAGCCAGGATGGTCTCGATATCCTGACCTTGTGATTCACCCTCTTTGGCCTCCCAAAGTGCTGGGATTACACATGTGAGCCACCGCGCCCAGCCGACTTACTAACTCTTTATATGTTAAAGTTTAAATGGTAAGTTTCTTATTATACTTGCAAATTTGCATTTTCCTTAGTACCAGTGGGACTGAGTGCCTTTCCCTATGTTTAAAAACATTTTGCTTTTTAAAAAATTTTGTCAATTCCCTGTTTAAATGCTATTTCTCTTCAAATTCTCCATTTCTCCGTAAAAATAACTCCCCAAGTTGGTGTTTAAAACTACAGTTTGTTATCTATTTTATTTTTCTGTGGGGTTGACTGGGATCAATCCAGCAGCTTTAGGTTGGTATTTTATGCAATTGCAGTCACATGGCAGCTCAGGAGCTAGGGCTGGAGTAATCTGAAACTTTATCTGGTGTGAATGTCCAAAATAGTTTATTTACATCTGGTCATTTGGTACTTGGCATAAGTTTTATATTGCTGCCATACCAATTATCATTAACATAGTGGCTTAAACTACACACATTTGTTATCTTACAGTTTTGTAGGTGAAAAATCTGACATACTACTCACTGGGCTAAAACGAAATTGTTGATAGAGGCAATCAATAATTGTCTAGAGCCTCCTTTAAATTATTAGTGCCTCCTTTCTGGAGGTGCTAGGCTAGGGTGTTGTCTATTTCTTGCTTACTTGGGCTATTGACAGAATTCAGCTCTCACTGACTCAGATTTTTACCTCAGCTATATGTTGAGGTTTCTGTTTTCTTCTTGACTGTCCGTTTAAGTGAGGACCCTTTGTAGCTCCCTCTAGAAGCTGCCCATGTTCTTCGGCTCATAGCCCTCTTCTTCCATTTTCAGACAGCAATGGCAGGCTGTGTCTTCTCTCTGTGTATTCCTTTTAATCTGTCCTCTTCTTACTTTTATTGCATCTCTCTGACTCAATGTTTGACATTCCTCTTCCATGTGTAAAAGCCTAATAATCCAGAATAATATCTCTATTTTAAGGTTTCTATTCTTAGTCCCATATGCAAAGTTGCTTTTACCATGTAGGGTCACAGAATCACATGTTCTGGGGATTAGAGCACAGACATTTTTGGGGACCATTATCTGCCCATGATGTATCCATTGCCACTCTTTCTCCACATGGTATCTTGTATTCCAAGACCATGCCACATGGCTTGCCTCTGTTTTCTTTTTTTATTTTATAATTTTTGAAAATTTTATAGATTCAGTTGACACATGTGCAGGTTTCTTACATGGATATATTGTGTAATTTTAAAGTTTTGGCTTCTCGTATACCAATCATCCGAATAGTGAACATTGTACAAAATAGGTAATTTTCAACCGCTATCCACCTCTCGATCCCCCTTCTTTGAGGTCTCCAGTGTCTATTATTTATCTCTGTATGTCCATGTGTGCCCATTATTTAGCTCCCACTTATAAGTGAGGATATGTGATATTTGGTTTTCTGTTTTTCAGCCATTTCACTTAGGGCAGTGGCCTCCAGCTTTATCCATGTTTCTGCAAAGGACATGATTTTATTTTCTTTTATGACTGCATAGTATTTCATAATGTGTATATGCCACATGTTCTTTATGTTATCATCTAAATGTCCTAAGTTGATGGACACTTTGGTTGATTCCATGACTTTGTTATTATAAATAGTGTTGCAATAAACACACAAGTGCAGAGCCTTTTTGATATAATGATTTCTTTTGTTTTGCATAGATAGCCAGTTACAGGATTGCTGGATCAACTGGTAGGTACTATTTTTAGTTATTTGAGAAATCTCCTAATTTACATTCCCACCAGTAGTGGATAACTGTTCCCTTTCCTCTGCATCCCTGCCAACATCTGTTGTTTTTTGACTTTTTTATGATAGTTATTTTGACTGGTGTAAGATGGTGTCTCGCTGTGGTTTTAATTTGAATTTCTCTGATAATGAGCAATTTTGAACATTTCTTCATATATTTATTGGGCAATTGTATATTTTCTTTTGAAAAATCTCTGTTCAGTCCTTTGCCCACTTTTTAATGGAGTTGTTTGTTTTTTCTTATTGAGTTGAGTTCCTTGTAGATTACTCATATTAGTCCTTTGTCAGATGCATGATTTGCAAATACTTTTTCCTATTCAGTGCGTTGTCTGTTTACTCTGTTTACTCTGTTGCCAATTTTTTTTTTTTGCTTTGCAAAGCTTTTTAGTTTGAGTCTCATTTGTTTGTTTTTGTTTTTGATGCATTTAATTTCGAGGTATTAGTCATAAATTCTTTGCCTAGACCAATGTTCACAAGAGTTTTTTCTAGGTTTTCTTCTAGAATTTTTATAGTTTCAGATCTTACATTTAAGTCTTAAATCCATCATGAGTTAATTTTTGTATATGGAACCGTATGAGAGATAGGGTTCCAGTCTCACTCTTCTGCACATAGCAATCAAATTTTCCCAACATCATTTATTGAAAAGGGGATCCTTTCCCCATGCTGTTTTGTTTACTATAGCTTGGAGTATAATTTGAAATCAGGTAGGGAAATGCCTCCAGCTTCATTCTTTTTGCTCAAGACAACTTGGGCTATTTGCACTGTTTTTTAGTTGCATATAAATTTTAAGATTTTTTTTCTGATTCTTTGAAATATGAGATTGATAATTTCATAGGAATTGTATCTGTAGATTGTTTTGTACAGTATGGTCTTTTCAGCATGTTGATTCTTTCAATCCATGAGCATGGAATGTTTCTTCATTTGTTTCTGTCACTTATGATATCTTTCAGCAGTGTTTTGTAATTCTCCTTGTAGAGATCTTCCACTTCCTTGGGTTAAATGTATTTATTCCCAGGTGTTTTGTGCATGTTGTGTATATTGTAAATGGAATAGAGTGCTTGATTTGGTTCTCAGCTTGAACATTATTGGTGTATAGAAATGGTACTGATTTTTGTGCGTTAATTTTGTATCCTGAAACTTTATTGGGGTAATGTTTCAAGTCTAGGAGTCTTTTGGAGGCGTCTTTAAGGTTAAGTATAAGATCATGTCATCAAAGAACCAAGATAATTTGACTTATTCTTGGAATTTTAATGCTTTTTCTTTATTCCTCTTGTCTGATTGCTTTGGCTAGGACTTCCAGTACAATGTTAAATAGATGTGGTGAGAATGGGCATTCTTATCTTGTTCCAGCTGTTTATAAGGAAGATGCTTTTGACTTTTCCCCATTCAGTATAATGTTGGCTGTGGGTTTGTCATGCATGTCTTTTAGTATTTTGAGATATCCTCCTTTGATGCTTAGATTATTAAGGGTTTTTTAAAATAATAAATGAATGCTACATTTAATTGAATGCTTTTTTCTGTATCTATTGAAATGATCATATGTTTTGTTTTTTTTTCATTTGGTTTAAGTGATGGATCATATTTATCGATATGTGTAAGTTGAACCATCCTTGGGTCCTGGAATAAAACCCACTTAATCAGGATGTGTTATCTTTTGTTATATGCTTCTGAATTTGGTTTGTTAGTATTTTGCTGAGGATTTTTGCCTCTATGTTTATCAGGGATATCGGTCTGTAGTATTTTTGTTGTTGCTGCTGTTGTGTCCTTGCCTGATTCTGGTATCAGGGTTATGCTGGTTCTGCAGAATGAGTTAGGGAGGAATCCCTTCTCCTCAATGTTTTGAAATAGTTTCCATAAGATTGGTAGGAGCCCTTTGTATGTCAGGTAAAATTTGGCTGTGAATTCATCTGGTCCTAAGCTTGTTGCTGTTGTTAGGATAATTTTTATTACTACCTCAATTGTATTACTTGTTATTGGTCTGTTCAAGGTTTATATTTCTTCCTGTTTCAGTCTTGAGGGGGTGTATATTTTCATGAATACGTCCTTTTCCTTTAGGTTTTCTAGTTTGTGCATGTACAGACACTCACAGTAGTGTCTGATGATATTTTGTATTTCTGTGATACCTAATGTAATGCCACCTTTATTTCTGATTGTGCTTATTTGAATTTTCTGTGTTTTTCTTGGTTAACTTAGCAGTCTATTAATTTGGTTTCTGTTTTCAAAGAAACAACTTTTCATTTCATTGATCCTTTGTATCCTTATTTTGGTCTCAATTTTACTTAGTTCTGCTGTTGTCTTTGCCATTTCTTTGCCATTTCTTTTCTTCTTTGAGGTTTGTTTTGTTTTTGTTTTATTAGTTCTTTGAGGTGTGGCATTAGGTTGTTAGTTTGAGATAATTGTTTCTTTTTGATGTTGCCTGTAATGCTACAAACTTTCCTCTTAGCACTGTTTTTGCTGCATGTCAGAAGTTGTCATACGTTTTGTCACTATTTTCATTCATTTCAAAATTTCTTTTATAATTTCTTGCTTTAATTTCATCAGTCACCCAAAAATTGCTCATGAACATATAGTTTAGTTTTCATGTTTGTATAGTTGGGAGAGTTCTTCTTGGTATTGACTTCTAATTTTAATCTACCCACATCACTTGCCTTTCTAATGGCATGGTTATACCAAGGTTATAACACTTTTTACCTGGTAGCTTGCTTCCAAGGAGGAACTCCCCTAGAACAGGTATTCTAAAGAGTCAGGCAGTAGAAGCTGCCAGATCATTTGGCAGTAAACCAAGAAATAGCACAGCATAACATACCTTCTATAATCCTATATGGCTGAAGCAGCCACAAGACCTACCCAGATTTGAGAAAATGAAGACAACAGATCAACACCAACTATCTTATTTGTGAAGTCAAATTGTGGGATGGAAATATATAATAAGCTACAATTTTCATTTCCAATTGCTGTGTAAAAATCTACTTGCAATTTAGTAGCTCTAAAACCAGTCTCATGATTTTTATGGGAGCAGTTCTCTCTTGAGGCAGTCATAGTTAGATACTAGATGAGACTTCAATAATCTGAATTCTCATCTAGTCTAGATATCCAAAGTGGTACACTTACATGGCTGCAGTTGATGTTGGGTTTTTGCTAGGACCTCAGTGTGAGCTGAGTGCATCTACACTTGGCTGCTTCAGGTGGCTTGAGTTTGAGAATGAGTGTTTTAAGAGACCCAAATAAAAACTATAAGACTTTACAACTTCACCTTGGATGCCTCAGAAGGTCATTTGATCTGCATTCTATTGGTAAGTCAAAGGATTTTGGTCCGCTTAGATTTGAGGTGAGGACAAAAAGTCCTCAAGTAAAAGAAAAAGTACTCAAGTATCTTTCTTCAAGCAGTTTCTCAGCATGGCCAGTTAGGCTTCCTCACTGCTATGGGGACCTCAGGGTTCCAAATCAGGGCAGAAAGTGCTGATCTTTTTAAAGGAAAGGCCTGAAACAGGCATAGCATCACTTTTGCTTAACTATAGTTTCAAAATATTCATTGGTCAGTCTGAAGCCAAGGGGAGGGGAAATATACTGTCTCTGAAAGGAAGGAGTGTTAACAAACTTAGAGCTATCTTCAATCTGTTACATACATAAAGAAAAACAGAAAATAGCTCCTTCCTTGTTATGTGAGTTGCAAGTGATTTTTCAAGTTTGTTTCTTGTCATGGTTTATTTTGTACTCAGCAAATTAAAAAAAAAATTGTGTTCACATCTACTTATATCATTATAGTTCTTTGTTTTGTGTTTAGAAATACTTTTCTTATTCGCAACTTACTTTTAAAAAATTCTTATATTTTCTTCTAATGCTGTTATGGACTTCTTTTTCTGGGTTTAAACCTCTAAACAACATGTGATTTATTTTTCTTTATGTTTATTTTATAAATATACTTAAAAGTCTTGAGACTACTCTGTGTTTTCAATATTATTTATTAAGTAGTATATATCTTCCTTCACCCCACTAGTTTCGTTCTCTTATAATCAAACATCTTATAAGTCTAATCCATTTTGAACATTTTCATGTGTTCTTTTGATCTATCTATTCATGTACAAGAAAAATGGTTTTAAAAATTGTGGTTTTGTATCATCTAGAAGGTATATATTTCCCAGTATGGTTCCTTGTCAGAATGTTCTTTGAAATTCTTGCTTATTTATTTTTCCATTAAAATATCAGAATTAGTGTCTCTGGTTCCAAAAAGTTCTAAAAATTGACATGCTTCTTTTTTAGAGAAAATATGTATTTTTTTATTTTTATTTTTTGTTTTTTTCAGACAGAGCCTCACTCTATTAACCAGGCTAGAGTGCAGGGACACAATCTAGGCTCACTGCAAGCTCTGTCTCCTAGGTTCATGCCATTCTCCTGCCTCAGCCTCCCAAGTAGCTGGGACTACAGGCGCTCGCCACCATGCCCAGCTAATTTTTTTTTGTATTTTTAGTAGAAAGGGGGTTTCACTATGTTAGCTAGGATGTTCTCGATCTCCTGACCTTGTAATCCGCCTGCCTTGGCCTCCCAAAGTGCTGGGATTACAGCTGTGAGTCATCGCGCCCGGCCAAAATGTGTATGTTTTTTAACATATAATGCATCTATCCAAGAAGGTAGTATGACTTTCCAATTATTTTTCCAATCTGTGATGGTTATGATTAAAAGGGAGAGGTGAAATTCATGCTATGTTCTTCATCAGCCTCTTAAATTTTGTTTTACATAGATATTATACATGTTTTGTTTAAATTATTCCTGGAATTCTCTTTTTATCCTAGTTATTATTATTTTCTAATAAAACCATTGAGTACATTATCATTCGTATATACTTTTCTCAGACATACTTCTGATTTGTCTATTTATTATCTTTTTTTAAGTTTCTTTTAGTTTTCTGAGCAAAATTATATTATCCAAAATAATAGTAATTTTTATCTCTAAAAGTATACATTAAAAAAATTTTAAATGACACAATTTTCTCAAGTATATTTGTCTACTGGGGTAGAAGGACATATCGTCTTCACATGGAAATGTTTATATGTGCATATAATTATCACATATTATTCATAACATGAATTTACCACTGGAGTTTCATGACTTTGTGTTTGGAAACATTTGATCCTGTCCAACATACATGTTTTATGTATAAGAGAAGAAAGATTTAAGAATATAAGTGACCCATGGAAATTTGCTACCTAGTTATGACAGAATTAGGGTGACTAAGTCATCTGGGTCAGAGGTAGAGGAAGCGTATCTCTCTTCCTTCCCTTAGTTATACTTTCTACCTCAATTAAATGAAACTGCTTTCAATCTCTTGCCCTAGCTCCATGCCTTTGACTGTGTTATTCTTCCTGCATATTGTGCTTCTCTCTCACATCCATAATTCTAGTCCCTCCCCAATCATTTTGAAAACTCACATCTTGTTTTGATCATCCTTCCATGCTCCTCACTCTCCATAAAATACAACACTACCCTCGCAAACCAAGTATTGCTATGTACCTTTCTCATGGCTCATATCATTTGGTAACTTATGCTCACTTGTGTGCATGTATTACGTTCCTTTCTAGGCCATATTTTACTTGTCGTGCTCAGTCTTGTCATACTTCCAAGTTTTAGCACAGTGCATTGAACATAATAGAAAACTGAAGATGATTCTTGAGTTAACGACTAATAACATTCATATTTATTGAGCCATTATGTATATATGACTAATCTATTTACACCTAAATTTATGTGCAAGTACACAGATTTATACACATACCTCCATGCATATACATATGCAGTTACAAACTCTAGTGTTGATAATTTTCAATATATTTAAATCATCAATGAAGATATTCTTATATAATATTGCTGATAAGACAGTTATATTCAGTGTTTTGAAGGTCAATACATTCTGACATTAGCATGTAAAGTGGATATTAACATTATGTAGATAAATGTCTTTTGTAAGTTTATTATAGTAAGGAGAAGCATCACATGTTTCAATATTTGTAACTGATGATAAGAAAATGTAAAATTTATAAAAGAAAATGTTTCAAAAATAACACATTTTATTTATAATCTATACTTAGAACAGAGAAACACTGTATATGGGTAACATATAACTTACTAAAGAATCATAATCACATTGTCATATTTTTTCAAGTCTTAGGTCATTGCTTAAAATGGAAAGTTTCCTGTTGTCAGTACAGTATAAGAACAAGAGGCAAATTCTGTTAATTGGAACAGAAAGTTCTATAAATGAGTGATAAATATGATGAGAACACATTAAATGCAGATGGGTTTGAGAAGTCGTAGCACTCATGATGAGAGTTTCAAGTCTGTTTTATCACAAACGAATAGATTGGAAAAACCTGATTACCTTACCTGTCCAGGTGGGCAATAAGTAAGATAACTTCTTATACAAAATGTATTTTCTATCAAAGAAGGTAGGTATTTTTACTTGACTTATTTAATTAATTTTCTTTATAGAGTATGCCATCTGTTACTCTGACTTGTTATATGGTGAAAGGGCATTTTGGATGCTGCATGACCCAATAATCATTCTTTTCATTATTCACAAAGTCAAAATTGAGAATACATCACCTATACTGTCACATGCCTTTCTCAAAAGTCAACCATTTGAAGAGTAGCCCCAAATGAGATTTTTTTATATAAAATAACTGAAAAAGATGTTATTCTATTTATATGAACATTTTTTATAATAGATGTATTTCCTTCTTGGTACTTAACAAAGGTTCAGAGGTAGATTAAGTTTTCTTCCCTATTTATTTTGCAGGAGAGTTTATTCGTACTTTATTTTTAAGGAAAAGTATTCACTAACTATTAAGTAAATTTCTATTTGTCAAAAGCTGGTAGTAGTATCTGTTAAGGAAAGCCATAGACATAATCTAAAACCTGGAAATCCAATAAAAATGTGTACATATATTCAACAAAAGCTGTGTAGTAGAATGTTCACAATAGCCATGTTTGTATTAGTCTCAAATTGAACACTATCCAAATACCTGCTAAGAGAGGAATGGGTAAATATATGATAGTGTCCTCACAAAACGCAGTGCCATAGAGCAATGAAAATGAACAAAATACTGTACCTAATAATCTGGAGGGATCACATAAGCATAAATGATGAGTGAAAGAACCGAGATACAAAAGTCTGCATATTAAATGGGTCTATGTAAATAAAGTTCAAAATAGAGAAAAATGACTTGTGCTGTGAGAAGTGAATATAGTTAGGGTAGTGACTGGAGGAGGCATTTGAGGGACTTCTGATGCTGGTAACCTAATAATGCCTGTTATAGGTGTTCATTAAATGAATATACTCAAAGTCATTAAGCTTATGAACTTATGGTATGTGTGCTGTTCTGTATATATGTTTTGATTTAATAAAAACTTTAAAAGTACTGCCAGTTAGCTGGACAATCAGATTTGTATATTTATAATCAAGTTATTATGGCCAGTTACTGCAAATGGCATAATTTACTAGTCAACAAAGTCAACAAGTGACTTTGCCTTTGTTAAGAATGAAAATATAAATGCCATTTATAAAGGAATAGCATGATTTTCTGTAAAAATCTAGAGCAAAAAAAGTATAATGATATATATTTATGGTATTTTCAAATTTACAGAGTGGTTTCAAATACATTATTTAATTTTCTCCTCATTCCTATGTTTGCCAGGCTAAGGAGAAACTATTCCTGTTTTTGAGGAGAAAAGGACTTTGATTCTATTAAGTTTATGGTGCCTGCTTTGAAATAATCCTTGTTTGTAAAGCTGCTATAATCACGGTATAACTTAATATCATAGAAAATTATTTGGTGAAAAACAATTTGATAAAATTTACATAACATTGGCAAAGGTGTTGCTGCTCAAATTTATATAAGCTCTCCAAGTTTTCCCCTTACAATTATGAACATATTTAAGGTGCTCTGGTTTG
Source organism: Trachypithecus francoisi (assembly GCF_009764315.1). NCBI lineage: Eukaryota > Metazoa > Chordata > Mammalia > Primates > Cercopithecidae > Trachypithecus > Trachypithecus francoisi. Next base: position 153,651,580 of record NW_022681454.1, read on the forward strand.
AGGTAAAATAATTTTCTGTTATTTATAGTTTTGCATTTAAGAAAGTTTTCTAGGCCCTAGATTGAATGAACAGAACATATTTGGAGAAATTATCTTAACTTTTATATTTATCCACATATGTGGATAATCATTAGCTTTAATTAGTTATTTCATAAATATTCTGGACAATTTCCTATCTCATTGAACTTTAATAAGCAACTCACCCTGATGATATAAAGGTGAATCATGTAGTTTCCATTAGGAAGTAGAAGCTTGAATTTCTGTGACTTAAGCCTGACACCTGTTACACCTGTTTGTCTTTCCTGCAGTTAAAATAGAAACATCTGTGGCTATAATTACAGCGACAACAAGACCTGGGCTTAAATGACATGCTTGGAATTATGGTTCCAGTTTTATTTCTCCTCAGTTGGAAATTCTTTTAGGACTTTTAATTATATGTCATCCTTCTCATAAAATTGAGAATCACCGACACTTTTTACAACTTCCTTATTCTCGTATGTAAAAATCTGTTGTTAAGATTAAGATCATGCATGAAAAGTATAACTGTACCTCATTTTTTCTACTTACTATCACACATTAAAATTATTATCCTCAGCAGTGAAGATATTAGGAGCTAATGCTTGATGAATAAGTCATTATCAATTTTTCTAAAATATTCTCTAGTTTTATCTGTAAGAAACAGAGGATATGGTTGGTCTAGGAAAAGTATCCTAAATAATTCTATAGTGATTGCATCCACATAAAAAAGAGATTTTATCCATTGCTCAAATACAGAACTTTTTTTTTTTTTTTTGAGACAGAGTCTCACTCTGTCTCCCAGGCTGGAGTGCAGTGGCCGGATCTCAGCTCACTGCAAGCTCCGCCTTCCGGGTTTAAGCCATTCTTCAGCCTCAGCCTCCCGGGTGGCTGGGACTACAGGCTACAGGCGCCCACCACCTCGCCCGGCTAGTTTTTTGTATTTTTAGTAGAGACAGGGTTTCACCGTGTTAGCCAGGATGGTCTCAATCTCCTGACCTCATGATCCGCCCGTCTCGGCCTCCCAAAGTGCTGGGATTACAGGCTTGAGCTACCGCGCCCGGCCCAGAACATTTCATATGAGGTTTTTTTAAACTAAGCATTTTATAACAGTTTTAGGTTTACAAAACCTACAATTTTTCCACAACCAGATTTCCCTATTGCCAACACCTTACATTGTTCTGATATATCATCACAATTAATGAACTAATATTAATAAATTATTATTTACTAAAACCTATACTTTATTCAGATTTCATTAGTTTTTCCTTAATGAGATTTTTCTGTTCTGAGGTACCATGTTATATTTAACCATCATAGCTTGTAAGGCTTTTCTTGGTAAAGACAGTTTCTCAGACTTCTGGTTTTGATGACCTTGATAGTTCAGAGATGTAATTATCAGGTATTTTGTAGAAGGTCCCTCAAATTGGTTTTGTCTGATGTTAGTCTCTTGGTTAGACTGAGGTTATATGGTTTTGGAAAGAAAACCACAGAAGTAAAGTGGCATTTGCATCACATTATCTTGAGGTTACATTCTATCAATCTGTATTATCACTGTTGATATAACATTGACACGTGGTGGTGGTAATGTTTGTCATGTTTCTTCATTGTAAAGTTATTACCCCTTTTCCATACTCTACCGTTTGGAAGCAAGTCACTGTGCACCCACATTTAAGGAGTGGGAGTTATGCTCCACTTCCTTGAAAGGGGATATACACAGAAACTGGAGTTTTTGTAACCATGGGATTTTTCTCTTCTCTTCCATTTATTTATTCAATCATTTATTTATATTAGTATGGATGTTCATTATGTATCTTTATAATTAAAAATATACTATAGGCTACAATATAGCAATACATTATTTTATTGCTCACATTGTTCTATCTTTGACTACTGGAAGCTCTTTCAGCTGGCTCCTGTGTCACTTTGATATACCTCCATGCTTATTTTTGAGCACTGCTTTACTTTCTGGTGCTATGGGATGCTCAAGGCTCATCTTGTATATTCACTCTCCCAGTCCTTGAATTAACCATGTCTCTAAGGAGCACCAGTCCTTTTATTGGACAGTGGTATCAGAAATCAAGATCTGAGCACTAGGTTCACATTACATTTATCATTGGATGCTAGTCCTAGAATATCCATGAATGAAGCTCTGTCCATTATTCCTAATAATTATTTCACCAAAATTGTATCTATGTATCTAATACATAGTCTCACCAAAATTGTACCATAATGTATATTATACTCAAATTTTGGTTAGATTATAAAAATAAGAGATCTTTTCTATAAATGAAAATATTGTTCATTTTGAAGGATCATTAATACAATGTAAATGTACAAGGCCAGTATTAATTGCTACAGTGTAAATCCTTAAGAGAACACACATTTTTGTGATGCATATCAATATTGTCTCAAAGATTGAAAAAATACGTCCAGTGATTTGTGCTATGATTACTAACATTTTCCCTGTTTACACTAGAGAACGTACTTTTTTCTGAGATTTCATGGCAGTTTTTTTTAATTATATATACTAGCACTAAGGTAAAGAGAAACAAATTGAAGATATCAAACACAGACACGCTCAACATCATTAATGATCAGAGAAATGCAAATCAAAACCACAATGTGATATCACCTTACTCCTGCAAGAATGGCCATAATCAAACAATCAAAAAAATAATAGATGTTGATGTGCATGTGGTGAAAAGGGAGCACTTCTACACTGCTGGTGGGAATGCAGTAACCACTGTGGAAAACAGTGTGGAGACTCCTTAAAGAAGTAAAAGTAGAACCACCATTTGATCTAGCAATCCCACTACTGAGTTTCTACCCAGAGAAAAATAAGTCATGAGATTTTCTTTTTTTTGGCGGGGGAGATGGAGTTTCGCTCTTGTTGCCCAGGCTGGAGTGCGAAGGCGTGATCTTGGCTCACCACAACTTCCACCTCCTGGGTTCAAGCAATTCTCCTGCCTCAGCCTCCTGAGTAGCTGAGATTACAGGCATGTGCCACCACACCCAGCTAATTTTGTATTTTCAGTAGAGACAGGGTTTCTCCATGTTGGTTAGGCTGGTCTTGAACTTCTGACCTCATGTGATCCGCCTGCCTCAACCTCCCAAAGTGCTGAAATTATAGGTGTGAGCCGCCACGCTTGGCCAGAAGTCATGAGATTTATACAAAAAAAGATACTTGCACATGCATATTTGTAGCAGAGCAATTTGCAGTTGTAAAAATATGGAACAGCCCAAATGCCCATCAGTCAACAAGTGGATGAAGAATTGTGAGATGTATGTATATATAGACAAAGGCTTGAAGCAAACACAGTTTGTGGGTAATTAACATTGTTGACCCCCCCAGGTAGAGAGCAGCCCTGAGCCGAATGATCAAAGGTTTGTTTCTGGAGACAGGAGTCAACAAATTTATCTAGCTAAGTTCCTTTACATTCCTTTGTTATCTAACCTTTGCCTTCAGACTCCAGATGGGAGAATCAGCTGCCTTCAGTCATAATTCTCTCCTGAAGCTTTTGCAAAACCTCCTGGCCTTCCAAGAAGGTTTGCATCTTGCCCTATAACTTTTTCTTATAACTTTTCCCACCACCCTGCCCAATCTCCTATATAGTTATATAAAAAATATAGAAAGCTTATTTATTTATCTGTTTATTTACTGCTGGTTTAGACTCTGTCATCAGTAAGTGCCTTTTTCTTACCTTGCTTCTGTTTCCTATTATAAGAGAAGAGGAAAAAGCATTATTTGCTTATTTGCTTTAGTGTCTTTCTTATTCAAAGTGTTTCTTAATGTTCAATAGTTGTAACTTTTAAAGGTGAATAAATGGATGTCTAGCACTGCCTTCTATGCCAAAGGAGTGTCATTTGAATCAAGATATCACTCGGTAAAAGTGTCTATTTTCTTTAATTTTATACTCAGCAAAATGGAAATATAAATTCAAATGTGTAACCCTGTCCTCTATAAAATGAAGATGAATTAGTCAGGAGATGATTTTTCAAGTCCCATCTAGTTTTTTAAAATTTAGTAAGTCTGAAGAGACACTTAAAAGTAATGGTTACATATTCTGTTAAGGTTTCTGCAGTCATTGTAAACGTGGAAATTTTCAGAACAAATAAAAAAAAATTCAGTTTTTCACTTTATACTGCCCACAACAGCACGGGCTATGTCACTGTCTCCTTTGCAAAGTTGAAATATGTTTCAAGAGTTTAATCTTACTAATTGATTTAGGAGTTTGAACTTACTGACTTATTTGTCGATTTACTGTTGATTGCTTTTGCTCTCTAGTGGCAGAAGATTTGAGAATCCGCAACATCTCAAGAAGGCAGAAAAAATACTATTATAATAAGATATGGATACGATTAGAACAGAAATAATTTCTCTCATTTCTTTTATTACCATTTCCCTACTGCCTCTTAGACCTATTATGAACTGTTTTAGAGTCTATGTGTTGTATCCCAGCACTCATTTCTTCATGCTTTCTCCTGATTTCTTATATGGTTTCCTAATAGATATTCCAAATGTAAATGTAGAAATCTGCACCAGAAAAAACAAAACTCAGCATTGTATATTGATTTGTGTTTTAAGAGAGACCTGAATTTACCCAATTCTGATGACCAATCATTATTTAACAGTAGAGAAAAATATTCAAATATTCGTTTTTTTAAATTCTGATGAAATATTATTTTATTGAGAGGTATAAGGAGAACTCAAGAGATGCCTATTTAAGTGAGGGGAAAAAACCTGAAAAGAATGAGGGCTGAAAGAAAGGTAATAATCATTATATGCTTAATCTCCATCCAAAAGGAAAGAAATATATATGAGTTCTCATTTCAAGATGCATGTTGTACAGAATTAAGACCATTTTTGGTTTTTAAGTTTACTATGGAGAAAGTTTGAGACGAGAAGAAGAAAAATAGATTTTTATAGTGCCTATGATATCCTGAGAAAATCGACTTGCTTTACAAAAAATAAAATTATAAACACAGCATCTAAAATATATCAATTATATATGCAATTAGAATTATTATTCAGTTTGCTAAAAAGGTGATTCTTTCATTTGCAACAACATGGATGAAACTTGAGGACGGCCGGGCGAGGTGGCTCATACCTGTAATTGCAGCGGGCAGGTCACCTTAGGTCAGGAGTTCGAGACTAGCCTGGCCACAATGGCAAAACCCCGTTTCTACTAAAAATACACAAAAACTTTAGCCAGGCGTGGTGGCGGGTGCCTGTAATCCTCGCTACTTGGGAGGCTGAGGCAGGAGAATCGCTTGACTCTGGGAGGTGGATGTTGCAGTAAGCTGAGATTATCCAACTGCACTCCAGCCTGAGCAACAGAGCCAAAGTCTGTCAAAAAAAAAAAAAAAAAATCTGGAGTACATTATGTTAAGTGAAATAAGCCAAACATGGAAACAAAACAAAACAAAACAAAACAAAACACCATACTGCAAAAAAAAAAAAAAAAAAAAAAGTGTTGACTAGATCGAAGCAGAGAACAGAATAGTGGGGGTGGGGTGGGAGTGGGAATGGGAAGATACTGGTCAAGGGGTACAAAGTAGCAGTAATGTAGAATGAATGAATGTAGAGAACTAAAGTACAGCATGATGTCTGTAGTTAATATTATATTGTATGTTGAAAATTTTGTTGTATGTGGAAACTATTATTAACTAAAAGAGGTAACTATTTGAGATAATATACATGTTACATTGTTTACCTCCAGTAATTATTTCACTGTGCAATACATCAAAACATCATCTTGTTTACCTAAAATTTAAACAAACAATTTTTTGTTATCTTATAATGGTACCATAGTATATAGCTAATTATCATCTCCTTGATAGAAACTTTGCAAGACTTTAATAATTTACTTGTACATTTGTTTTACTTTGTTGCAGATAACCAGATGCTTAATAAGAAGCTTTTGGGTTACGGTGACTATTTTTGACTATTTCTGTATTAAAATATTGAATATTTCTCTTGTTAACTGTGTCAACAAGTAAAATTGGAGTTTTAGTTGGAAAAATGATGGAGAGTAAATTCTCTAATTACTCTTCAGAGTTATACTGGCATTTGTCTTTGATAAACAATGATAGCCTTCATCTCGCTCATAATAAGCCATGCAAAACTACGTATAACAAGCCAACTTGCATGCATTCTGATGGTCTCTTCCCAATTTAAATGTGAAAGTAGGCCCAAGGGCCTAAGTTCTTTCATTTCTTTTACCTATCCCAATTTTTTCTAAAATTTTTTAACTCTAGATCTTCTTTTCTATTATTTTTTCTTTATATTCTTAGACTATAAGATTAGACTAGTCTTAGACTAGTCTTCCTGTTTTCTTTTCAACTTATGCTGAACATGATATTCAGTAGTCCCTGCATATATGTTTGAATTTCAAGTAAAAAAATGGAAATCACTATATTTTCTTTTACAAAAGCCAGAGGAATTCAAATGTATTGATTTTATACTTAGTTTAATTCAGAAACTGATATTTTACATTTGGTAAGCTTGGCACTAACAAGCCATAGGCTTTGCACATATCAATTCTAATCACTGAGATTCTGTTTTAAACATTTTTATAATGTTTAAAAAACGTATGTTTTAAATTTGACATACAATATCAAACATATTTAAAAGCATGATATTTTGAGACACATATGTGCAATGATCAAGTCAGGGTAGTTAGCACATCTATCATCTCAAACCTTATCATTTCTTTGTGAAAACATTCAAAATTTTCTCCTTCAGCTATTAAAAAAATACAGCAAATTATTGTTTAGTGTAGTTATCTTACAGTGCTATAGAGATCTACACCTTGTTCTTCCTGTTTAACTGTAATGTGTGCTTTAACCAACCTCTCCCTCTCCTGCCTCCTCCCTACACTTTTCAGCCTCTACTAACCACTCTTCTACTCTCTACTATTTTCTACTTCTTAATCACTGGGATTCTAATTTCTCAGAAGTAAAAGGAGTATTTGAGCCTGTGATTATGATTTTTTTCAAATTTAATATTTAATAAAGAATAGAAAATAATATGAATTTAAATATAATTTTAGGAAATCTAATACAAGCATATTATAGACAATTTAGAAGATAAACATTATTTACACTTGCCTCACTGTAGTATAGCCATGGACAGAAATGTAGAGTATGAATCAAATGCATATAGAGATGATAAAAATCGTGCACATTCCTGCAATAGTTCCTGCATCAAATAGTACTTAATAAATACTTTATTTCCTCTTTTCTTTCCAATTCATTATGACATATCCTTTTATTCTCCAATTATTTATTTAGCTACTCAGTCATGTATTTTTAACTTACTGAGTTTAATTTTCTTATCATTAGTTTATTTGTCTAAAACTTTGAACAATAAAACTTGAATTAATTATGTGTTTAAATAAATGGTATTGAGATAGTATGCCTAGTTTTACTGCGTGGATATACATGATGTATTCTCACCTATTTTACCATATATTTTGACCTTCTTTTACCTGTTATTCTGATTTATTTTTTATAATCATATTGAAGTGTATATACTTCTCTAAGCTGTCACAAAATCTTTAAGATATAAGATAGAGTATAAATAAATAACAGATACATATTCCCTTCATTCTAATACTTGATGAATTCTCCAATTTAATTCATATTTTTAGGTTGCTATGAAAGTCTCTTCCTAACAAATACCTCAAATAATACCACCTTTTGCCATCACTAAAATCATTCTATTTGGTTATGCATTTATGAAAAATGGTGTCTGGAGGATCTGCTAACTGGTTCATATGACATGACACCACAAGATTACTCTTTGAACAATGCCAATTTAATCAGGCCACTCTCATTCATAAATTCAATATTATCAACATAGTCAAGGTCAAAAGCTTTAATATGGCATAAATATTCCGTAGTGATTTGTTTTCTTAGCTTTTAGAAAGCTTATTTCCTGCCCTACCCTTCTGTCTACCTTATATTCCATTCGCATAGATCAATGTACAATTTTCTCAGGAGTTATTATGTCCCTGAATGCCTCCACATAGTCTCTAGGTATGAAGGCACCACATCTGAGACCAGGAAAGAAACCTATGAAATCTCTCTCTCTCGAAATTCAGTTGTATTAGCACATGTATAGCTGTTCTTAATTCCTCAGGCAGAATTATTTAATTATTTTGTGTTCACACAGGTCCGCTCGTATCTTTCTTACGGCATCTATCAGACTGCATTTTATTTATGTCTTACTTCTTCTCAATAAACTGTAAACTGCGGCTAAAGCCTTAAGTAGGACTCCACAAATGTCAAAAGAATGAATGAATAAGCAAAAATAAAGAAGTGAGAAAGAAAATATTTCATTTTAGGTATCAAGGTAAATGAGAACTTTTAATAGACTATAAACACAAGTTAACTTTTTTTCCTTCATCATGGAGAATGAAAGAAATCACAAATACAAACTAGCACACCATAGACATACAAACTTGTGTTTAGAGAACTTGAAGAAAAATGGTTTCACTAACATTACATTAAAATAAATGATTTTATTTACTCTCAACTGACTTTTAATAAAATATAATGGAAAAATATGAAAAAAATATTGTTTTCAGTTTCATAAACTTTTTACAGAATACAGTTTCAAAATTGAATAAGAGGGCCAGAACTGATACATCTTAGTTAAAAAATCAATGTTTAAATACCTAAAATATTTAAAACTGATAGTCCCTTGGCTATACACACACACATACACACATACACACACACAGACACACAGAGAGAGAGAGAGTAAGTATAGAAGCATGGGAACAAATACAGATATAGATGCATACACACAAACATACATATGAGGCTTTTGAGTTTCCCTGCAGGATAAATGAATCTGTTAGTAACTCATTTTGTTCTGTTACAGACAATTTAACATTTTTAACATTCAGTTGATATGCTGTGTTAGAATAAATCTAGTCGAATAAGTAGTGCAGATTGCTTCTTTATGACTTATTTGTTTCAGGTTTTATTGATCCTCCCTTCTTGACCTCAATGAAAACCAAAGAAAATATTAAGAAACAAGTCAAAAAGGAGATATAAAACTCAAAAAGTAACATACTTATTGACCTGGAGAATTATGGTTTCAATAGAAACTGGAGAGTACGAGTCAGAGTCAAAATAATTAGATTGAAAGTGAAGGTTTTATTCTCATACCTTTGACACTAGAAAAGGCAGGATGGATAGAAAATAATTTGGACACTTCAGGAAATGAGAGGAAATTACTTTCGCAACCCACATGTACCTGAGAGCCCACTTTTTACACTCTGCAGGAAGGAAAGTCAGACAAAAAAGCAACTGATTAGATTTCTTCTAGCTTAGTTATTTTGTATTTGCAATGTTTTCTTAACTGCTGTGACCTTAGGACTGCAACATTTTATACATTATGTTTACAAAAAGTGCAAAGAGAGCCTCTGCTACTAAGGGACTAATTTGCAGAATATGAAGATGTACTTGATGAAAACCTTAACAATGAACTGGTAAACATAGGAGCAATATTATCTTCAGGTTATTTGACAGACTATGAAAAACTGGAATAAATTAATTTAAAGACCAGAAACCAGACATCCCTCTTGGGTATACATTTTGAAGACACTGAGCCATAAAAGGAAAGGTATTTACATCTTATTGTGCTGCTCCTTAGCCTTCATTTAGGTGATATATTGTAATGATATCCGGGTCTAAATGCAAAAGAAATGACTGATGATGCTTTTAACGCTCAAGAATGAAAAGTTAATCATGTCACAATAGGAATTCCATTTAAAATATGCCATGGACCTTTGATGACCACTTGAAATTTTTCTCAGGGAAAATGTGCTTGCATAACATCCCATAGTAAATATGACTGGAAATATAACTGGTCATAACATAATTGCTAATAAAATTATATGAAATACTACACATCCTTTGAATGTGTTCTGGAACTATTAATGTTAATGGGAATAACTTAGCAGGTAGAAATGAAAGCTAGAAGGCATTTGAACAGCTAACACTTTAGGAACATCATGGACATAAGCAGAATCAATAGGACTTGAGCCATATGTTATATGTGCCTCTGTCTTTGTAATGGCTATAATTTGACATAAAAACAGGTTCTTCTCTTATCCTAACTACCGGTTTCTTTCTGGTTGTGAGTCACTATAGAAGTAATAATATCAAAAACCTTATGCCATTATTCTTTAGGAAGTACTGTGACTACAAAATCCTATATTTTAAAAATCAATTTATCTTATAAAGTAGCTCTTAGAGACTTAAGATAGTGTCCAGAATGAGGAAATCATATTTTATTATTCTGACTCCATCATTGACTTGCCTTGAGATTCTGGATAAATTCTGTATTTAGCCTTTCTGTGCTTCAGCTTATGAAGCTGTAAAATTGATACAAAGCAATTATCATGCCCTATATTAACCCAATGATAAAATGAGTTTAAAATACAATCGGGTTATTCCAATAGACTTTTTCAAAATAACAACTTTGCTAGAAATGTTTCTATTGTATAGCTATGGGTTTGAACATGACCACTGAAAACCCTTCCAATGCTTGCAACTACCAGGTGGCTGGGGCCCTCTTCACTGGGGGGAAAAACTTCTTTTTTTATCCTTCCTTTTCCCTGCTACTACTCCTTTTATCTAGTATTCAGCCTGATAGTATTTTAACAGAATGAAAGATTTGTAATTTATCTACTCAACAGCTATTTACTAAATGACTTCTAAGTGCTAAATGGATCTTTGTGCTGTAGATTCAACAGTAAACAAAAACAAAAGCAATAACCAGAATCTCTGTCCTCAGGAGAGATTCTGGTGAGTGGTCAGAGAAAATAAATGAGTCCACTAAATTATATGTGAAAAATATTACTCATAAAATAAGGAATGGCAGGGTGTAGGGTATACTGATGGGATGTGTTGTAATTTTATGTAGAGTCGTCAAAGAAAGTTTCCAGAGATAGTGATGGTTGCATAAAGACTCTCTAATAAGGTCAAGAAAAAAATACGGGATATTTGAAGGAGTGGAACTCAAGGCAGCAAGGTTTTGCAAAATAAGTGAGCGGCAGGTAGTAGAAGATGTGGCCACAGAAGTAGCTGATGAAGTCTTTGGCATTTAGTCTGAGTTAGATAAGGAGCAAGGGGAAGGTTTCCAGCTCAGAATGAAATGTTCTGATTACATTTTAAGGTGATCACTCTGCCTGTTTGAGAACAGATAATAGACAAAGATGAAAGTAAGAAAACCACTTTGCGGGCAGTTACAATTATCCATGGGAAAGATGATGGTGGCTCCCCTTCCTCAACCATATTGATACATAATTCACAAATAAAAGCTGTATGTATTGATAGTGTACAATGTGATGTTTTGATATACATTGTCAAGTGATTTCTGCAATCAAGCTAGTTGCCATATCCACCACCTCATATGGTTACCTTTTTTGCATATGTGGTAAGAACATTTAAGATCTACTTTCTTAGCAATTTTCAAGTATATAATACAGGACTTATTAACTATAGGCACTATAGTCACTGAATTAGTTTGTGCTTCTATAACAAAACAGCACAGACTGGGTAATTTATAAATAACAGAAATTTACTTCTCACTTCCCAGGGACTGGGAAATCCAAGATCAAGGAAGTAGCAGATTTGGTGTCTTGTGAGGGCTGTTCTCTGCTTCCAAGATGACACCTTGTTGCTGCCTCCTCACATGGGAGAAGGAGGAAGGGCAAACAACGTAGCTAGTTATCTCCAGCTTTTTCAATAAAGGGATTCATATCATTCATGTGGGTAGAGCCCTCATCACCTAATCACCTAAAAGCTCCACCTTTGACTGTCATGACCTTGGTGATTAGATTTTAATATATAAATTTTGGAGAAACACATATTCAAACCATTGTAGTGGCCATGCCACAAACTAGATTTCCAAAATGTATTCATCCAGTATAATTGAAACGTTGTACCCATTGATGAAAAACTCCCCATTTTCTCCACCCTCTTGTCCTTGGCAATCACCATTCTATTATTTATCCTCTGGGTTCATCCCTGCTGTCACAAATGACAGGATTACCTTTCATTTTAAGGCTGAATAATAGCCTACTGTGTGTGTGTGTGTGTGTGTGTGTGTGTGTACGTATACATCACATATTCTTTATCCATTCTTTCATCAATGGTTGCTTAGGTTGAATCCATATCTTGGATATTATGAATAATGCTGCAATGAACATGGGGTGCTCTTTGACATACTGATTTTATTTCCTTTGGATTTATATGCAGTTACAGAATTGCTGGATTATATAGTAATTCTATTTCTGATTTTTAGAGAAACCTCCTGTATTAGTCCGTTTTCACTCTGCTGATAAAGATATACCTGAGACTGGGCAATTTACAGAAGAAACAGGTTTAATGTTTAATGTCCTTACAGTTCCACATGGCTGGGGAGGCCTCGTAATCATGAAGGAGCAACTCACATGTGGAGGGTGGCAGGCAAAGAGCAAGAGCTTATGCAAGGAAGCTCCTGTTTTTAAAACCATCAAATTTTGTGAGACTCATTCGCTATCACAGGAACAGCACAGGAAAGCCTCACACCCATAATTCAAGCACCTCCCACTGAGTTCCTCCTAGGACATGTGGGAATTGTGGGAGTTACAATTTAAGATGAGATGTGGATTGGGACACAACCAAACCATATCATTCCACCCCCAGCCCTTCCCAAATCTCCTGTCCTCACATTTCAAATCCAATCTTGCCTTCCTAACAGTCCCCCAAAGTCTTAACTCATTTCAGCATTAACTCAAAAGTCCACAGTCCAACATCTCATCTACGTAGAAGCAGATGAGACAAGGCAAGTCTTTTCTGCCTAGGAGCCTGTAAAATCAAAAGCATGTTAGTTACTTCCTAGATACAATGAGGGTACAGCCATTGGGTAGATACAGCCATTGCAAATGGGAGAAATTGGCTAAAACAAAGGGGCTACAGGCCCCATGCAAATTCGAAATCCAGCAAGGCAGTCAAATCTTAAAATTCCAAAATGATCTCCTTTGACTCCATGTCTCACATTCAGATCACACTGATGCAAGAGGTGGGTTTCCATGGTCTTGGGCAGGCAGCTCCACCCCTTTGACTTCGCAGGCTACAGTCTCCCTCCCCATGCTTTCAGGGTCTGATGTTGAGTGTCTGTGGCTTTTCCATATGCATAGTGCAAGCTGTTGGTGTATACCATCCTGGAGTCTGGAGGACAATGGCCTTCTTTTCACAGCTCCACTAGGTGGTGTCCCAGTAGGGACTCTGTGTGGGCTCAGACCTCACATTTCCCTTCTGCACTGCCCTAGCAGAGGTTCTCCATGAGAGTCCCACCCCTGCAGCAAACTTCTGCCTGGATACCCAGGCATTCCCTACATCCCCTGAAATCTAGGTGGAGATTCCCTAACCTCAATTCTTGACTTCTGTGCACTTGCAGGCTCAACACCATGTGGAAGCTGCCAGGATTTGAGGCTGGCACCCTCTGAAGCCATGTCCTGAGCTCTACATTGGATCCTTTCAGCCATGGCTGGAGTGACTAGGATGCAGGACACTAAGTCCTTAGGCTGCACATAATACAGGGACCCTAGGTCTGGCTCACAAAACCACTTTTTCCTTCTAGGCCTCTGGGAGGGGCTGCTCTGGAGCCGCTCTGACATGATCTCTGACATGCCCTGGAGACATTTTCCCCATTGTCTTGGGGATTAACATTTGGCTCCTTGTTACATATGCAAATTTCTGCAGCTGGTTTGAATTTCTCCTCAGAAAATGGGATCTTCTTTTCTATCTCATTGTTAGGCTGCAAATTTCCTGAATGTTTATGCTTTCCTTCCCTTTTCAAATTGAGTGCACCCAAGTTACCTCTTTTTTTTTAAATTATACTTTATGTTCTAGCGTACATGTGCACAACGTGCAGGTTTGTTACATATGTATACATGTGCCATATTGGTGTGCTGCCAAGTTGCCTCTTGAATGCTTTGCTGCTTAGAAATTTCTTCTACCAGATACCCTCTATCATATCTCTCAAGTTCCAATTTCCATAAATCTCTAGGGCAGGGGCAAAATGCCACCACTCTCCTTGCTAAAACATAACAAAAGTCATTTTTGCTCCAATTCCCAACAAGTTTCTCATTTCCATCTAAGATCACCACTGCCTGATCTTTATTGTCCGTATCCTTTTCAGCATTTTGGGTAAAGCCATTCAACAAGTCTCTAGGAAGTTCCAAACTTTTCCACATTTTCCTGAATTCCTCTGAGCCCTCCAAACTATTCCAACCTCTGCCTGTTACCCACTTCCAAGTCACTTCCACATTTTTAGGTATCTTTTCAGCAGTGCCCTGCTCTCCTGGTAACAGTTTACTTACTGTATTAGTCCATTTTCATGCTGCTGATAAAGACATATCCAAGACTGGGCAAGGTACAAAAGAAAGAGGTTTAATGCACTTACAGTTCTGTGTGGCTGTGGAAGCCTCATAATCATGGTAGAAGGCAAGGAGGAATAAGTCACATCTTACGTAAATGGAAGCAGGCAGAGAGAAAGAGCTTGTGCAGGGAAACTCCTGTTTTTAAAACCATCAGATCTTGTGAGACTCATTCACTATTACTAGAACAGCACAAGAAAGACCTGCCTTCATAATTCAATCACTTTCCACTGGGTTCCTCCCAGGACACATGGGAATTGTGAGAGTTACAATTCAAGATGAGAATTGGGTGGGGACACAGCCAAACCATCTCACCTCCATATGGTTATTCATGATGAATGCACCAATTTCTTTTTTTAGACAGTCTTGCTTTGCCGCACAGGCTGGAGCACAGTGGCACAATCTTGGCTTACTACAAGTTCCACCTCCCAGGTTCACGCCATTCTCCTGCCTTAGCCTCTCAAGTAGCTGGGACTATAGGTGCCCTACACCCTGTCTGGCTAATTTTTTGTATTTTTAGTGGAGACGGGGTTTCACCGTGTTAGCCAGGATGGTCTCGATCTCCTGACCTCATGATCCACCCGCCTCGGCCTCCCAAAGTGCTAGGATTACAGGCATGAGCCACCACGCCTGGCTGAATGCACCAATTTTTATTCTTACCAACAATATAGAAAGATTCTCTTTTCCCTACATTTTGCCAACACTTGTTATCTATCTTTTTGGTAATAGATATTCTAACAGGTGTGAGGTGATATCTCATGGTTTTGATTTGCATTTCCCTGATAATTAATGATGTTGAAATACATAGTTATATATTTTTCCTTATGCTTTTTGGCCATATATATGCCTTCTTTTGAGAAATGTCTATTCAGGTTCTTCACCAATTTTTAAATTGCTTTGTTTTCTTACTGTTGAGTTGTTTGATTTCCTTCTGTGTTTTAGATATTAACTCTTTATCAGATGTATAATGTATCTTTGTTGTGTCTTTGTTGTTTTCTTTGCTGTGAAGAAGACTTTTTATTCCATGCATTTTTATTTGTCAGTTTTTTTGCTTTTGGGATAATATTTTAAAAATCGTTGGCCAGACCAATGTCAAGAAGCTTTTTCATATGTTTTCATCCAGTAGTTTTAGAGTTTCAAGTTTTACATTTGTCTTCAATCAATTTTGAGTTTATTATTATATATGGCGTGAGATAAAGCTTCAATTTTATTCTATATGTGGATATCCAGTTTTCTCAGTACTATTTATTAAAGCAACTGTCCATTCCCTATTGTGTGTTCTTGGCATGTTCATCAGAAATCAATTGAACAACAATGTATGGATTTATTTCTGTGCTCTCTATTCTGTTTCATTGGTTTATATATCTGTTTTTATGTGAATACCATGCTGTTTTGATTACTATGGCTTTTTAGTACATTTTGAAAGCTAGTAGTGTGATACCTCTAGCTTTGTTCTTTCTGTTCAAGATGCTTTTGCTATTCAGATAATTTCTTATCTATTAATAATTATTTTAAATATGGAAGTATTTAATTTGACAATCAAAAGTCATACAGTGGTTGAATGGATTAAAAAAAGAAAACAACAAAGAAGATCCAATATTTAGTGCCTACAAGAGACTCACGTTAGCTTTAAGGGCACACATAGTCTTAGAGTGAAGGGATACAAAAAAAATTATACACAAAGGTAAGCAAAAGAGACCATGAGACATATGCAAAGCATTCCACCCAACAGTAGCAGAATACACATTTTTTTATAAGCACATACAGAACATTCTTCGAGATAAATTGTATCTTTGGCAACAAAACAAGTCTTAACAAATTTAAAGTACTGAAATATATCAAGTATTTTTTCTGTCCACAAGTATATACAACTGGAAACCAGTAACAGAAAGAAAATTAGAAAATTCCCAAATATGTGAAAATTAAACAATGCAATTCTGAGCAAGCAATAACTCAAAGAAAAAATCAAAAGAGAAACAAAAAAAACCTTGAAACAAATAAAAATGGAAATAACATACTAAAATTTATGGGATGTTGTGGAAGATCGTGGTGGCTTTGAATAGGGTGGTGGCAGAAAAGGTGATGAGAAATGGTCAGATTCTGGATATATTTTGGCTATAGAGCCAAGAGGATTTGCTTTTAGAATTGAATTTTGCTGTGAAAGATGGGATGCCTCTGAGGTTTTTGTCCTAAGCACCCAGAAGAATGGAGTTGACATTAACTAAGATGACAAGGATTGGGTATAGGGGAAACCAGTTTAGTTTTAGATAAACCAAACATTTATTTATAACATATGTTGAGTTTGCAATATATGTTATCAGAATAAAAATTGTGCATAGACAGTTGTCTATTCTAACCTCTTGTTAGAGAGCAGTCCAGTCTGGGAATATAGCTTTGAGAATCATCAGCAGATGATGTTCTTTAAAGCCAAGAAACTGGATCAGGTCACCCATGGAGTAAATGTGGACAGAAAATAAAACAGGATCAAGGCTGAAGTCCTGGAGCACTTCTATAGAAGGAGATCAGGCTGACAAGGAGGAACCAGCAAAATTGTCTAACTGATATGGTTTGGCTGTGTCCCCACCCAAATCTCATCTTGAATTGTAGCTCCCATAATTCCAATGTGTTGTGGGAGGGACCCAGTGGGAGATAATTGAATCATGGGGGAGGTTTCCTCCATACTGTACTTGTGGTAGTGAGTAAGTCTCAGGATATCTGATAGTTTGATAAAGGGGTTTCCCTTTTTGCTTGGCTCTCATTCTCTCTTTTGCCCGCTACCATGTAGTAAATCCCTTTGCTATTCCTTCATCTTCTGCTATGATTTTGAGGCCTCCCCAGCCACGTGGAACTGTGAGTACATTACATCTTTTTTTGTTTATGAATTACCCAGTCTCGGGTATGTCTTTATTGGCAGTGTGAAAATGGACTAATACACTAACAATTAGCCAGTGAGGCAAAATGAAATGGAACAGAGGATTTCCCAGAAGCCAAAAGAAGAACATGTTGGCTGGGCACAGTGGCTTGTGCCTGTGATCCCAGCACTTTGGGAGGCTGAGGTGGGCAGATCACTTGAGGTCAAGAGTTCAAGACCACCCTGGCCAACAGAGCAAAACCCTGTCTCTACTAAAAATACAAAAAATAGCTGGCCATGGTGTGGGCGCCTGTAATCCAAGCTACTCCGGAGGCTGAGGCAGGAGAATGGTGTGAATCCGGGAGGCAGAGCTTGCAGTGAGCCCAGATCATGCCTAGAGGAGTGGAAAAATGGGGGAATAGCTATAAAGAGATCTGAGGTCAAGAGAAAGCTGTATTATAATGAGAAAGTTAACAGAATATTTCCTGATGCTTGAGCAATTGCTATTTTTCATTTTTTTTCTCACTGAAATAAGAAGCAAATTTATCATCAAAAAGTAACTACAAGGGAAGACATGCTGGAAATTTGAGGAGTGGAGAGTTAGAAAGTGAACACATACTAAAAAAAATGCATGGATCATTTAAAATGATGTTGAGTATGACAGAAACTGCCATGTCACAGTTATGAGAGGATGGACATGTCTGATTGTGAGAGCTGGTAATCACTTCTAAATCTCCATGCACTTTTGCATTCAGCTTCTTTTTTCTTCCCTATTTTTTTGTTTCCCTTTTTCTTTTCCTGCCATTGCAGGGTCTTTCTGACACCTTTTTAGATCATTTCAAGCTAGCTTGAAAGATATAAGGGATGTTTCAGGTTATAAAATAACAGTATTTATTTAAGTAATATTCCAAGTGACTATACACTCTGACAGCCTTCTGAGTCTTAACAAAAATTCCGTTTACATTTCTGGGGATTGTTTTCCTCCTGTTGTTTGTGTTGCTGTGTGACATATACATGCTTTGTTACTCTTTTGACAAGAATCCTGCTGCCTTTTTCTAAGCCCAGGCTCATGACATCTGCTCCAGGTTGTACATTTAATATTCTGTTTTTAGGTGACTCTTTTTTTCTGTATCCTCGTTGCCTGAACCTGACTTACTTTGCCTGGCCCTCATTATCCTTCACCTAGACTATTGTATTTTCTTCCTGACAATGCTCACAGCTTCTCATTTTCACATTCTGAGATTCAATACTTATGCTATTTAAACAAAACTGATCATATTTCTTTCTGGATTAAAAAGATGCAATGTACTGTATTGTCATTGTGATAAATTATAAATTTCATAATCTTGGCTAACCTTCCTCGTCTTTTTCTTACATACTTTCTTCCTGTATACAATGCTCATCACAAACCATTCACTCTTTTCCAAATGTACCATGTTCTTTCAGCCTTCCATCCATGCGTATATGAATCCGTGTGCCCTTTCCACTTACAGAAGGGCCATCCAATAGACCTAGCTCAAACATCTCTGCCACAGTGAAGTCTCCGTTAAATTTTTTGTGTATAGTTGCCAACTCCCTGATTTGTGCGTCCCTCTTCTTCCTAGAACATCAAGTCTTATAAGGGCAGGATTTGTGGTTTACTGCTGTAGCTCTCAAGTTTAGACTTGCTCTTGGTTTAATGTAGATGCCCAATAACTGCTTGCCCAGTGAATAAAAAATTCCCTAACCCATGTGGCAGAATCTGGAACAAAACAAATACTTTAAAATGACTATGTAATGCTTCTCTCTACTTTGCTTCTAAATATTTTGCTAACTTTAGATGCCCCATTATAATTTCTCATATAATACTCTACAGACTTTCAGTTGTAGTGAGATAACTCGTGTAACCTTG
The DNA here is from genome assembly GCF_009764315.1 of Trachypithecus francoisi. Taxonomy (NCBI): domain Eukaryota; kingdom Metazoa; phylum Chordata; class Mammalia; order Primates; family Cercopithecidae; genus Trachypithecus; species Trachypithecus francoisi. The sequence goes on from NW_022681454.1 coordinate 153,670,784, forward strand.
AGAATCACAAGATCTTGTTCATGGATATTCAAATAACTTCTTATTTGATAACCTAGACCCAGAGTGGACTTACTCATATTTTCCAGTGTGACAGATATTTACTTAATTTTGAGCATGATAGAGGATTTATGTGGAAATAAAGTACACTTTATTTAAAACCCTTTATAGATAAATGAGTTGAATGAAGATGGCCAAAATACATTAAAATAATTAAATCATAATGCTCCTTTGCCACTCCAGATCATTTTGTGTGCTGCTTCCTAAGTCTACAAAGCTTTTCCTTTCTTCCCATTCCCAAGCCAGATCCCCTCATCTGGGTAACACATACTAAGTTTTCAAATATTAACTCAAAGTCACATCCTCAGAAAAAAATAAGACTTTCCTGTCATATTATTTACTATGTTGTGATTTTATTTTCTACATATATCTTTTGTAGTTATATATTTACTTTTATGATGATTTGGTTATATACCATATATAGCATATATACCATTTAGTATACTATTTGTACTATATGCTATTACAGAAAAAAGTATATATGTAGTATGTATATAAAGTATATAGTATAAAATGGTTACAGAGAAAAGTTAATCCAATAATCATAAAAATAAATAAATACATATATATTAAAAAATATATATATAAATTCCATGCAGACTGGTCTATATTTGCTTCTGAAGTTTGAATTTAACTTCAAGACCAAGCTCAGCAGAGTGCTTATAATCAATATGACAACATAGGCAATATATCTTTATTGAGTGAAAGAATAAGTGACTATTTCCTTCAAGAAATCTTTTTTATCAAATAATCAATTATTTCCAGTTTTTGCTAGTCAGGATAGTTTAGCAGTATTTATAATTAGTATTACTAAGTGGTAGATCGTATTTGGTGAGTAACAAATTAACTTTATTTGCTAGTAGGTAAGTGCAAATGAATGTTATAGTAGGGGTGATTTCCTAGCCATGGACTATTCCCATCTTAAAAAATGAAGTTTTGTTTGTTTGTTTGTTTTGTTTTGTTTTTACTATTTGTGCTGTATTATTTTTTCTCAATTTCTGAGATTCATAAAAAGTGTTGTTCTAATTTTTAAATGTCTTGGCTATGCAATTAAGAATATCTTTTAAGTATCAACACTGTCCAAATGAAATAAATCTAAAACATTAGTGAAAATAATGCTTATATTTTGAACCAAAAGCACATAAAAACATCTTCAGTTGCTTGTGTGTTTTGGTGAACACTTTTATATCCTTCTCCATAGACTGCATGAATTCACTCTTTTTCTGGTACTTGATTTCTTTTTTTGTATGTTGTAATAGTTACATTGCAAACTCTACTTTGGATAAAGGAAAAAGAATAAGAACACAGTTTAGTTCACTCATCTCTGTTCTCCTTCCTGCCTTCGCACCACTGTAATGTCCCCTGCAGCTCTTCTCCCCTCCTGCAGATCAATATTTCTTGTCTTAGTTTAATGAACACTCCTACATTGATCTCTCTCAGGTGCTGTGCTATTTTATCACAGCTTTCTTGGGTACAAGTCTTTCTTAACTAAGTCAGTGGAGCACCCTGCCATTCCCTACATAATACAGGCTGCAACAATAGGACCTTTATTCATCATATTAAGTGTGATTTTTTTCCCCCTTCTTGGAAAGGAATAAATATATACACTTTTTATTTAATTCTTTAACTTCATTTTTTGGTCACCTTCCTTAAAGAATTCTAAAAACAACTTAAGAATGGTATGCAAAAACAAAGATAAAGAAAGTCAGGAATCTTTAAAGGCTTCTGAAATACTTTCTTACAAATGGAAAGTTAGAATAGCTTTGTTAGTTATTTTCATTCACTTTATGTCTTGTTACCATGGTAGCAATTCATTGAATAATCCCTGTCTCCAGGAAGATAAACCAGAGGTAACAGTATCTAACAAGTGACTCTTAGGTCCAAAGACAATGCTCCTGTCTTAGTTGTCCTGTGCTGGTGGCAAGAGAGAAATAAATAGAGAATGGGTGGAGGGCACAATAAACCCAAAGACAGTGTCTCTTGGTCTCCAATTTTAATAAGTTCTCATGCTTTTGTGCCGTTTTTTCTCCTTTTGCACTGTGTATGATTGATTAAGCAACTGCCTACTCCTAAGACATATTAAGTCAATTTTCTGCTTTATTTATCTGGTTTGCCTATCCTTGCCTTGTGTACCTCCAGAAAATTTAATCAAATAATCACACAAATAAATATATAATTACAAGAAAGTAAGTATAAAATAGAAGCAAAACATATTAATTCTATGAGAGTGTAATATATTCTGACACTTTTTCCTGAAGATGTGACTTTTGAGTTAATATTTGAAAAAATGATATGCCCTACTCAGATGAAGGGATCTGAGTAAGGTAGTGGAAGAGAGAAGAGTGGGTTAGAACTTTGTAGACTTAGGAAGCAGTACACAAAATAATCCTGAGTGGCAAAGGAGCATGATGATTTAACAGCTGAAAGAAGGGCCAACACCCACAAAAATGGGGCCCGATGAGCCTGAAATAGTAGGTGGGAATCAGGTTAGACAAAATCATGAACCTTATGTCAAGATTTCATTCTAATTGTAAAGGGGAGTGATTAAGAGATTGTGAGGGATATGAAGAGTGACTGTCCAATTAATATTTTTAAGAATGCTGCAACACGTTGAAAAGACTGAAGAGGTGGCAAGAGTGTTTGTAAAGAGACCAGTTTAAAGGTGATTTAAATTACGGTTGGAATCCCATGTAAAATTTTTCATCTACTGTGACTCTTTCTTAAGCTAACTGCTAGCTCAGGTTACTTTTCTTCTCTTTGTTGTTTTGTGCTCCTTCTTTTCTACTATGTTGTTGGTAATTACTTTTTTGTTGTTAGTTTTCTTAAAAAAGAAAACAAAAAACTGCAGTTGGGAATACCAGCAAGTATGACCCACTCAACAAGGAGGCCAACCTCTCTGCATTTGCAGCAAAAATAAGGATCAATTCCAGGATTCTGATTAAATGTTGATCAGTACTAGAAAGCCACAAAAACTCAACGTCGACATTGACTCCTCAATTTTTTTCCTAGCAAATTAAAAAAATCTACTTTCAAAAATGTCCTCACAGCTTCTGTTGCTTTCTATTCTGTTTCCATTCCATTCTATCACCATTTTCTCACCTCTAGGATAGCACACAAGGGTCTTAATCTGATTTCACATTTACCTTTGAAAAGACTAGTTTCCACACAGTAGCCAGGATGATCTTTTAAAACTGAAGTTGGATTATATCACTTCTTTCTTTAGAACAATCTATTGATTTCCAAGTCAACATCTATATAAGGACCAATCAATTCCTACATGGTCTAGACTATTCTTACCCCTCTGAGCTGATCTTGTCTTATTCCATCCTCAATTGTTATATCCAGATGCACTTTCTTCCTTGCTCTGGCTCAAATACAGCCAACACAATTTCACTGGAGGATTTGCCCTTACTGTTACTTCTGCCTGAAAAGCATTTCCAGTGGGTTCCCACAGGGCTCAATCCTTCCTTTCTGGTAGGTTTTTATTCAAAGGTCAGCTAATCACTGAGGCCTTTCCAATGACTCTACTCTAAGTTTCACTCATCTTTAGCCCGATTTCATTCCTTTCCTATGCTATTTCTTTGGTTTATTTTCTGTTTTCTCCAATTAGAATGTAAGCTCCTTGAAGGCAATGTTTTTGTCTATTTAGTTTATATATGCAGCATGCAGAACACAGCCTGCTACATGACACTTAATAGACTCTGTTGAATGAATAAAATGCCATGATTAATAGTATGTTTAATGGTACAATTCTCTTGGCACATCATAGAGATGGATCCCAACTTTATTACCTGCTGGGCAAAGGAAGCATGGATAAGGCTTCTAAGAGTTCTCCTGAGAAAGTAGTACCCATATGTTGGATGTAGTTAGTTCAGGTTTGTATATTCTGCGTGGTAGTTTGAGCGAAAATAAGGGTAAGGACGTAAGGTTACTGGGATCTACCACTGATAATCAATCCTTGGAACACTTCCAACCCAGATCAATTCTCTAGTCACGTCTTTTCTGTCAGTATTAAGTGTTGGCTTGTTTTTGTCTCTGCCCATTTTTTTCCCTACAATGCACATCTTTCCTCATTAGCCTATTGTGAAAAAGAATGCTATTTCATAGCTGTTTTACTAAATGCTGAAATCAAGTTCAATATATTATTTCCATGGAGAATGGTTAGGGGAGGTGAGAAGAAATATTTTTAATGAAAATGACAAGTAATCTCATCCTCCATTTTACCCTGACCTCCAATTAAAAAAACATTAAATGTTAATCACATTTTTAGTACCTATTTCCCATTTCATTTGATCTGATGATGTCACCAAGGAAACTGACCTACTTGGAGATCTAGGGAATGTCTGCTCTAAAACATTTTCTTACATCTCTTGTCAACATATAATGAATTTTGTAGCAATTTAACGAGAGAAAGAAGGAGAGGGAGAGAGAATAGAATTTGAAACTATACATACGTAACAAGGGATATGCCCATTTCTGCCATCTACAAGCCGTATTGACTTTGAGAAGCTACCATATTTTTTTGAGCCTCAGTTTTCTCTTTTAAAGGTGTGCATAATAATACCTACCTTGCAGGGTTTGCATGAGGATTAATGTAAATGAGAAATGTAAGTGTAACTGGAAATATAAACATCCTTGGCACATACGCTTGCTCTAAAAATCTTTGTTTTTTAGAATTTTTAGTTGTTTCCTTTTCCTTTTCACATAGTGAGTATTTACTTGTTTTGTGCCAGGCATGTAAGCTGCAAAAATGCTCGTACACAGCCTTGGATGTCCTTATTCTACTCCTAGATACTTCAGATTCCGTTCTAATTCTGCCTATATCTGAAATTGCTCGAATCTCCTCTTTCTTCGTTAGTGAATTGAAAATCTATTTTTTCATGTTTTAATGAGGTCTTCATACTGTGTGCCTGTATTCAGACCCAATATATGAGTCATTTTGAAAAACAGCTAATTCTATAAAATAATTGATTATTAAGAAAACACTTTTGTGTACTCAAAAATGTCCTTGCTTATTTCTTAGCTGAACTGAAATACATCTTCTTATAATTTAGCTTCTTCCTTCACTGATCCTAAATGATTATACACATACCGGATATTTTTTTCTCTCCCTGACAATTCATTACATTGAATGGCACATGCAATATCCCACCTGTCTTTCTAAAGGGACATCAATATTGGCCTACTTTGATTGAACTAGCTGGATCAGCAATTCATTAACCTGTAACACACTAGGCCTGTTGTTTCATTACTGCTCCCTTAAAGCTTCTCTGTTAGTCAGAAATAACTAAAGTCTCTAGTTTTCTGCTTATATTTAGCTTTATAAAATACAATGATTTTCTCTCTTAACCAAGTGCTAGAGCGTGGCCTCTTGATACAAGTCTATAAGAAAATCTGCCAGTTAAAACATGATGCTGAATACATACGAACATCTCACATTTTTTTTTCTTTGTACCTTGTTGCATTTCTCATCTTCTTACATTCTACATTATTTTCCTTCTTTCTATCTCTCATATTTAATTAGGCTGTGGGTTGAAATGTAATCCAAGAGATTGTTTTCCTCTTTGTCGTCTTGTTAAGAAATTGTCCCTTTTTGGTGTGGTTGAATATGACAGTGGAATAAATCATCAGATACTCCTTGGTACTCGGAGTACATATGTGAGTTATAACATCAGCTGATATTTGTAAACATAATTTGATATCTTCTACCACTTCATTTTTGCTGTATATATTTTCTGTCTTCCTCTTCGCTATACCAAAGTTATTTTTCTTATAATTGTCTATTGAGAATCACACCATTGCTCCTTAATAGCTTATATTCTTTTTTATGAAATCACATTTTATAATTTTGAGACAATTGTAGGTTCACGTACGATTTTAAGAAATAATACAGAGATTTTGTATACCCTTTACCCAGTTTCCTCCCATGGTAACCTCTTGCAAAACTAGTATGATACTGCAACCAGTATATTGACTGATACAATCAAGATGCAGAACATCTGCATCACAAGGAGGATTCCTTATCTTGCTCTTTTACACTCACACCCACTACCTTCTTACTCCCCACTCCACACGCAACCACTGGCAATCCTGTTTTCCATCCTATAATTTTGCCATTTCAATCATTTTACATAAATGGAATCACACAGCATGTAACCTTTTGGGATTGTCTTTTTCGCTGAGCGTTGTTCTCTGGAGATTAATTCAGGTTGCTGCAGTAGTCCATTCCTTTTTAGTGCTGAATAGTATCTCACAGTACAGGTGCACCACAGTTTCACCATTCGTCTATTGAAGGACATCTGGCTTGTTTCCAGTTTGTGGCTATATATATATATATATATAATCACACACACATATATATATACACACACATATATATACACATATATATACATACACACATACATGTATAATATGAATTCATGCTAACACAAACATATATGTGAATATCTATAATGCTATTATAGACATTCATGTACATATTTTGTGTGAAGATGAACTCATATTTTTCTAGGGTAAATGTGAAAGAGTGTAATTGCTGGTTGTATGATAGTTGGATGCTTAGTTTTCAAATAAACTTACATATTTTCTCCAGCAATATATGAGAGATCCAGTTTGTCTGCATTCTTACTAACATATATATGTCTGCTTGCTTTACTTTACTTTTCTACATTATTGTTTTTATCTAAAATTACCACACGTTATACAAGCTATCCCTCATTTACTGAGTTGCCACTTAAAAGTAGCTTTTAAATTTTCACTCGGGAAAACTACAATCTTGTCAGAATGTTGCCTCGGGATGCTAATATTTTGAAATGACATTAACCTTTACAAAAAGACCTTATACATTAAGGCTGAATATAAATAAAATTTGAAGCAGAAACCTTTTATTTTCTTTAGTGCTAGAGAAAAAGCTCAAACAATTTTAAAGTATACTAATTTTTAAAAAGAGCATACAGAATAAACTTGTTATAAGTAACTTTTATTGCAAATTTCTGCAAATAGCTTATCATCTACTTCTATCTACTTCTACTAAAACTTTCTCTAATACTCGTTCCCCTAACTGGATGTAATTTCTTCTTCTTATGAACTGCCATACCATTTTTTCTTCTTTTCTTTCTTTAAAAATGAACTTTGACATAGAAAAATCTGTACATAATGAATGTATACAACTTAACCGCTTTGGAGATAAGTATAGACTCAATGAAATCATCACTACAATCTGTGTCATAAATCTATCCATCACCTCCAAAAGTTGCTCTTTGCCCTCTCATTTATAAATATTATTACCATGAGCATTATTCTTATAATTTTGTGATAAGAGCACAACATAAGGCTACCCTTTTAGCAAATTTTAAAGCATATAATATCATATTGTTTACTATAGACACTAGGTTGTCCTATAGATCTCTAGGACTTATTTATCTTGTATAACTGAAATATTGCACTATTTGACTAATACCTTTCCATTACCCCCACCCCCCAGCCCCTGCCATTCACCATTCCACTCTCTGCTTCTATGAGTTTGACTATTTTACATCCATCATATAATGGTATCATGTAGTAGTTTTTGTTCTGTGCCTGGCTTATCATACTTAAGTATATTATCCTCCATATTCATCTATTTTATCACAAATGAAAAGAGTTCTTTATTTTTCAAGCCTGAATAATAATCCATTGTATGTATTTACCACATTTAAAAAATCTATTCATTGGTTGATAGACATTTAGGTAGCATCCCATGCTACAATGAACATAGGAGAGAAGATATCTTCTCAGGATCATAATTTTATTCCTTTTGGATTTTGAGATTGAGGGATCATATGGCAGACCTGAAACTATAAGACATCTAGAAGAAAACTTAAGGAAAAATATTCTGGACAATGGCCTTGGTAATTATCTCTTGGAAATGGCACCGAAATCGCAAGCATAAAAAAGCAAAAATAGACAAGTGGGACTGCAAACTACTAAAAAGCTTTGGCACATCAAAGAATATAATCAACCAAATGCAACCTACGGAATAGGAGAAAATATTTGCAAACCATATATCTGATAAAAGGTTATATTCAAAATACGTTAAGGAACTCCTATAACTCTAAATCAATAATTATCATAATCACAATCATAATAGGCTGACTGAATAATGGACTAATGACTTGAAGAGATATTTATCCAAGAAGATATATAGATGATAAGAAAAGTTGCTTAATATCACTAATCATCAGGGAAATGCAAATCAAAACCACAATGTGATATCACTTCACATCAGTTAGAATGGCTTTTATGAAAAAAAATATATATAGATAACTAATGTTGGCAAAGGTGTGAAGAAAATGGAACCCTTCAACACTGTTGGTGGGAATGTAAATTGGTGCAGCCACTGTGAAAAGTACATGAAAGTTTCTCAAGAAACAAAAACCAGAACTGTCATTTGATAGTTGATATTGTAATTGGCAGGGGGAAAGAATAAGGAGATAGATATATATCAGGGTGACATGGATGAGGAGTTTGAGCTGCCTGTTAGCTGTCCAAGACTAAAGAGTAATGTATACAGAGAGTTTGGGGTGAGATTTAGAATACAGATATAGATTTTAAATATATTAACAATATTAGCTTGGTTGTGGCTGAAACTATGAGGCTTGCTTGTCATCCAAGGAATATATTTCTAGAAAGAAGAGAAAAGGTTCTAAGACAGATTATGGGGGAGCGGGGGACAAAATGGCATTTAAAGGAATGTGTATGAAGAACATCTACAAAATCCCCTGGGGAACAGCAATCAGAAAGATAGGGAGACAGACAAATGATGTCTTAAAAAACAGGAGAGTTTCAGAAAGGGACTGGTCAATGTTCCTAAATATTTTGAGTCAAGTTACAAATCAAATGGAGTTTTTTTTGTTCAACGAAGAAAATCGCCTGCCTTAAGAAAGGTAGATGTATTTTAAAAAGCAATATGACAGTAACTTCATAAATTTCGTTTTCTCTTCTTCAGAAGGAAGGTGAAAAAGTCTCCTATAATTGAATGATGATTATCCGTGGAATACCCAATTATAGTCAGATGTAGTAACATATCTACCTAGTGTGAAGTAAAGACAACTTGCTAAGAAAATAGGGCATTCATTGCAAATTGAAATAACTTAGACCCAAGTCTCAATTAGTAACTTACTTGAGTGAAAACTGGAATCCTTTTGACTAAATATATTTAGCTTAAATATGTTTAGATAAGAAGAGGAAAGAGGTAAGTTTTAGTCATCTCAGGGATAAGTTGTTGGTAATAGAAAATAGAAAAGAGGCAATGGCAGTAAATGATTCCATGGTTTATAGAGGGTAGACCAGGTTTTTGTTTCACCTGAAAATTAGAAGACTCTCCTGATCCTTGGCTGCATGCAACTCCAAATTCTCAGGTGAGGGATAGCCATAGACTGCCATAATGCCTGCTGGCCTGATCTGAGTTATACACAAAGAAGGACCTGTTTCCCATGTTGGTATGGCTCGGGAAATCTTTGGCACTTCAGAATACATCTCTTTATCTTCTATATTTTATTTCTTACTTCTGGTCACCATTTCTGAATACAATTTTTAGGCAAGTGGTAATATGAAGATCATAAAATCAAAGGACAGTTTTCTGGTCTCTTAATTTAGAAGAAACCCTTGAGAAAATTCCAAAGGTCCTGAACTGATAAAATGAATATATAACAAGGGAATCTGAGTGCAGTTTGGTCCATGATTTTCTCGGTGGTTAAGAAGAATCGTCATTCTTAATAAATCCTGTGAAATCTTGAAGGATGCTGGCCCTTATGCTGGATACCCTTATGCTGGATACCCTTTTGCATAAGGTTTGCTAAAGCCACTCTCAGACATGACTTGGAATAGCTTTTGGTTTTTAATATTAAGTATTTTTTCTCAATGCCTGTTAGTAGTTTCCAACAAGAAAACAAGTTAAATGCTGATATGATTGTAGTTGGATATGTTGTCATTAATATGATTATATGATATTTCTATCTCACACTCACAAAAATCTTACCTGCATGTTACAGTGAGAGGTAGCATGCCATAATTAAAAGGTTTGCAATATGTAATTAAAACTGAATTCAAATATTGATTTTTGTTTACACTGTGGCTTAAACATATTAGGTAAATTCTCTGAATTTTAAATATTTGTTGTGTAGATGAATGAGTCTATAGAGATCATGAGTACTAGATTGTATGAAATAATCTATTATAGTGATTGGCACACAGCAGGACTCTAATGAAGGCCATTTACTTTCTGATGTTTCTTTTTTTTTTTTTTTAACTCAATCTCCTCTTCTTTTTGTTGTCTTGTTCCATCTCTTCCTCATTCCTTCCCCCGCCCTTCTCTCTGTTTCTTTCACTTACTGTCTTCCTGTGCTCCTTCCTTTCTATTGTTCTTCCTTCCTCCCTTTCTTCTTTCTTTCTTTCTTTCTTTTTCTTCTAAATCATTACGCAATTCTTACTCTATGATCAAAGTCCTACACTGCCTTTTTCAAGTCTTTCCAACCATATCACCTTCTTTTAATCAGCGTGAAATTTCATTCCAGGAAAGACCATTTATTCACTGCTCTCAAGCATGGTTTTCTCTTTTGTGATAGTATATTTTTGCTCATGTAATTCTCCTTAATAGGAATATCTTCACCATCCAAATGATGTAGTATAAACTAGAATTCCACTCTACCTATTCATTTTTTAAGAAATCCTTTCCAGGCAGTCTTGACAAAACAAACAACCAAACATACAAGCAAGTAAACTTCTCTGCTGTTTTGAAACTCCTACAATTATGTACCCTTCATTTCTAAGTCAGTTTGATTTGCATCATTATTTGATTCATCAAATAAAATTTAAACATAAATTATATGTATATTTTTCTTCCATCCATTCATCCATGCACACATCAATGTCTTTATTTGTTCAAGCTGCTAAAAGACCTCAGATTGGGTAATTTATAAACAACAAAAGTTTATTGCTCATAGATGTGGAGGATAGGAAATTCAAGATCAAGGCACCAGCAAATCGTTGTATCTTGAGGGCTTGGTCTCTGCTACATACACAGCACCCACTTCCTGCATCTTTACATGGTGGAAAGGACCAATGAGCTTCCTCGGGTCTCTTTTAGAAGAGCAAAATCCCACTTAAGAATGTGAAGTCCTCACAACCCAATCAATTCACAAAGATCCCACCTCTTAATACTATTGCATTCAGTATTAGATATCAGTCTATAAATTGTGGGAGCTTGAGGGGAGGAGTAAGCATTCAGACCATAACAATCAAAATAAAGAAAATCATATTTTTCCAGAAGGAAAAATTACTGTGGATAAGAGAAAGCAAGAGAACTACCATTGTAATACTTTCTGAAGTTACAGTCATGCTGACACAATAGTTAGGTGTGAAATTGATCACTATGGTTGTGGAGATACCTCTAGCTCATGCCTTAAGATAACAGTAATAGGTCATCTGATTTCAGACCAGTGGCTGAGATATCTTATGGATATCCTCTTACTAAAAATCAATACCTAATTTTTTTCCAAATCTTGACCTATAAGTAGATTTGCTCACATACTTCTTTTATAAATTGGTGCTTGCTTCAATAATGCCGATTATAAATGATGTCTTTATATTTTCCTCTTAGGAACTGATATTTTGAGTTGATAATAATATTTACTAGAATATTTGTTTTTGTTAAAGACAAGACATTTTGGCCGGGCGTGGTAGCTCAAGCCTGTAATCCCAGCACTTTGGGAGGCCGAGACAGGCGGATCACGAGGTCAGGAGATCGAGACCATCCTGGCTAACACGGTGAAACCCTGTCTCTACTAAAAAAAATACAAAAAACTAGCCGGGCGAGGTGGCGGGCGCCTGTAGTCCCAGCTACTCGGGAGGCTGAGGCAGGAGAATGGTGTGAACCCGGGAGGCGGAGCTTGCAGTGAGCTGAGATTCGGCCTCTGCACTCCAGCCTGGGTGACAGAGCAAGACTCCATCTCAAAAAAAAAAAAAAAAAAAAAAAAGAAAAGAAAAGAAAAAAAGAAAAAAGTAAAGATATCACTTTTTAGAAAATAAAATTTTGTAATGTATTGAGTTTCTCAGGGATGGATGATAAAGAAACACTAAACACCACTATTCCATTGTCCTCTTCTGTCTTTATATAGGCAGACACACATTCACAGCTTATAATGGTATTTGATTTATAGTCAGATGAAGTGTTTTTCCTTCATGTAACCAAGGTATATTAAAGGTGCACATAAATACAATTCAAATCAAGGTAAAATTGATCACATCTCGTTTATATATGCCTGGCTTCAGTTCAGCTAGACTATAAAAGAATCTTATTTTATAAAAAATCATTTTCTTTACTGTTAAGAGGTTGTTGCATAGCAACTAATTGTCCATGGAGCACTACCTAATAATATCTGACCCCGTGTTGCATTACATCTATTTTTTAAAATTTAAATTCTATTTCCTAAAGAACTAAGGTAAATAATAACAGTGACCCAAACATTTTAAAGATAAAAGTTCAGCCGGCCGCGGTGGCTCAAGCCTGTAATCCTAGCACTTTGGGAGGCCAAGACGGCGGAGACGGGCGGATCACGAGGCCAGGAGATCGAGACCATCCTGGCTAACACGGTGAAACTCCGTCTCTACTAAAAAAAAAAATACAAAACTAGCCGGGTTTTCCCCTCCACACTGTCCTAGGGCGCCTGTAGTCCCAGCTACCCAGGAGGCTGAGGCAGGAGAATGGCGGGAACCCATTCTCTGCAAGAGGTGGAGCTTGCAGTGAGCTGAGATCCGGCCACAGCACTCCAGCCTGGGCGACAGACAGAGCGAGACTCCGTCTCAAAAGAATTAAAAAAAAAAAAAAAAAAAGGTAACAGTTCATACATGTAAATTAATATTGATGAAAGTTCTATTCACAACATTTAGTTTTTCCTAGACACTATTTCACCTTAATAGTTTTCCTAAACACTATGTCACCTTAATAGTGTTTTAATTCATAATGAGATTAAAACAATTTTTTTTGTCTGAGTTATATAGGTCAATCTCAGGAGTAAGATTTGATTGATAGCTCACCAACTGACCAAGAATTTCTTAGCAAAATAATTCCTATAAAAATAGGTAATGGTTGACATTTCTATTAAGTTGCCAGTGTTTTAATGCTTTGAGAAACATTTGTTATTCTATTGCGTATTTCTAATTTAAAACCTTGGAATTGTATTTGGGTTTAGTAACAAAACCTCTCAATTTTCTTGCTAGAAATATCCAAATATTAATACATTTCAAGTCTTTTTATTCATAAGGTTATAATACAATGTTTTTATAGAGGTAAAATATCAGGAGTATTTGATTCACACCTCCAACATTTACTATCTAGTAATGTTATTGTTAGGCAAATTGGTGTTTTATCACAAGTTATAAATTTCATATATGAAGATAGCACCTACCAAACTGGGTGGAAGTTGTAGAGATTAAGCATGATAAAAATAATCCATGCTGCTTACAGTGCTTGACATATGGCATATGACTAAGTCATATTATACCTAAATTCTTAATTTCATTTCAGATATATCAAGTTAATTTTATTTACAGAACATTTTGCTATTACTATTATTTTCCAGTTGGAGTTTTGGTAAATAGAGTGGTGACCTTGTACTTTTGATGTGATTCTGGATTCTTAGAGTCCTAATGGAAAACAGCACTTCTTTATTTCTTCTTACTTTTTTCAATGCTGATAGGTTAAGGGGAGCTAGAACTCACTCCTTTATACTATAGTGGGGGCAGGAGAGTGTAGCAGCAGTTCATAGCTATGTCCTTCCTCACAGGCAGAGACCAATCAATGCAAGTGGCAGATTATGTAAAGTAAACATTGATTCCAGCATGGTAGTTACATAATATAAGTTTGTAAGTCTGTTCTTGCACTGCTGTAAAGTAATACCTGAGACTGGGGTATTTATTAAAAAAAAATGAGAGGTTTAATTGGCTCCTGGTTCTGCAGACTGTACAGGAAACATAGCAACTTCTGCCTCTGGGAAGCCTCAGGAAAATTACAATCATGCCAGACAGTGAAAGAGAAGCAGGCGCATTTTACATGAACAGAGCAGAAGCAAGAGAGAGAGTGGGGAGGTGCCACATACTTTTAAACAACAAGATCTTGCAAGCACTCACTCAGTATCATGAAAGCAGCATCAAAGGGAAAATTTGCCTCCATAATTCAATCACCTCTCATACCAGGCCCCACCTTCAGCATTAAGGAATATAATTCTATATGAGATTTGTCAGATACACATATCTAAACCTTATCATTCCACCCCTAGCCCCACCAAAATTTCATGTCCTTCTCATATGGCAAATTCAATCATGCCTTCCTAATAAACCCCAAAGTCTTAACTTCTTTCAGCATTCTCTCAAAAGTCCAAAGTCCAAAGTCTCATCTGAGAAAAGACAGGTCCTTTCCACCTATGAGCCTGTAAAATAAACAAGTTAGTTACTCCTGAGATACAATGGGGGTATAGGCATTGGGTAAATACTCCCATTCCAAAAGGGAGCTATTGGCCAAAAGAAAGGGGCTACAAGTCCCATGCAAGTCTGAAACCCAGCAGAGCAGTCATTAAACATTAAAGCTCCAAAATAGTCTCCTTTGACTCCATGTCCAAAATCCAGGACAAACTGGTATGAAGGATGGCTCCCCAGGCCTTGGGCAGCTCTATCCTTGAGGCTTTGCAGGGTTCCATCCCCATAATGGTGTTTGCAGTGTGGTATTAAGTGCCTGTGACTTTTTCAGATGTGTAGTGCAGCTGTTAGTGGATCTACCATTCTGGAGTCTGGAGGATGGCGGCCCTCTTCTCACAGCTCCACTAGGCAGTGCCCCAGTGAGGCTGCTGTATGGGGGCTCCAACCCCACATTTTCCCCTCCACACTGTCCTAGTAGAGGTTCTTCAGCAGCTCCTACCCCTGCAGCAGCTTCTTCCTGGACATCCAGGCTTTTCCATACACCCTCTAAAGTCTAGGTGGAGGCTCCCAGGCCTCGACTCTTGCATTTTGTGCACCTGAAGGCTTAACACTGCATGGAAGCCACCAAAGCTTCTAGCTCATACCCTCTGAAGTAGTGGCCTGAGATGTATCTGGGCTTTGTATTTGAGCCACAGCTGGAACTGGAGCAGCAGTGATACAGGGAGCAGTGTCCCAAGGCTGTGCAAGGCAGTGGGACCCTACGACTTGCCCATAAAACCATTCTTCCCTCCTGGGCCTCTGGGCCTGTGATGGGAGATGGTGCCACAAGGGTCTCTGAAATGCCTTCAAGGTCTTTTCCCCATTGTCTTGGATATTAGCACTTGGCTCTTCTTTAGTTATACAAATTTTGCAGCTGACTTTAATTCCTCCCCCTGAAAATGGATTTTTCTTTTCTACCACATGGCCAGGTTGTAAATTTTTAAAACTTTTACACTCTGCTTTCCCTTTAAACATAAGTTCTAGTTTCAGATCATTTATTTGCTCATGTATGTGAGAATAGGCTGTCAGAAGCAACCAGGTCACATCTTAAACCCCATTACTGCTTATAAATGTCTTCCACCAGACACCTTGATTTATCACTCTCAAATTCAAAGTCCCACAGATCCCTAGGATACAATGCCACCAGGCTCTTTGCTAAAGTAGAGCAAAAGTGACCTTTACTCCAGTTGCCAATACGTTCCTTATTTCCATCTGAGACCTCAGTCTGAACTTTATTGTCCATGTCATTATCAGCATTTTGGTCACAACAATTTAACAACTTAAGTCCTTAGGAAGTTCCAAAGTTTCCCTCATGTTCCTGTCTTCTTCTGAGCTCTCTACACTCTTCCAAACTCTGCCTATTACCCAGTTCCAAAGTTGCTTCCACATTTTCAGGTACCCTTATAGCATTGCACTACTCTTCAGTACCAATTTTCTGTATGAGTCTGTTCTGGAACTGCTATAAAGAAATACCTGAGACTGGGTAATTTATAAATAAACGAGATTTAATCGAGTTGTGATTCTGCAGGCTATACAGGAAGCATATAGCAGCTTCTGCTTCTGGGGAGGCCTCAGGAAACTTACAATCATGGCAGAAGTTGAAGGAGAAGCAGGCACATTTTACATGGCTGGAGCAGGAGCAATAGAGAGTTGGAAAAGGTGCCATGTACTTTCTCACAAGCACTTACTACTGTCACAAGAGCAGCACTGAGAGGAAACTCTGGCCCCATGACTCAATCACCTCCCACCACTACCCCCTCCAATACTGGGGATTACAATTCAAGATGAGATTTGCACAGGGACACAGATCCAAACCATATAATTGGGTTGGTGTACCAAATTTCAGAAGGAACAAAAGTGATGAGGCTAGTAAATAAGGTAAAAAATGAATATTTAAAATGTATTAAAGTAACAGAGAAATGGAATGAATACATAATATAAAATTTAAACATAGCTAATGTAACTGGCTTTATAGAGTTCTTAAGAACTGCCTAAGTACCACATGACTTAGAAGTGATATGAATGAAGATGACTTAGGAGTTGTGTCAGTTTCCAAACACTACTATAACAAATTACTATACATTTAATGGCTTAAAATAACACAAATGTATTATGTTACAATTGTGGAAGTGAGAAACCCCCAAATGAGTCTTAATGAGAAAAAGAACAATGTATCAGCAGCACTGTGTTCCTTCTGGAGGCTGAGAGGGAGAAATCCCTCTTTCCCCTTTGCAGCTTCTAGAGGCTGCCTGCATTCCTTGGCTGTCGGCACCCCTCCAGCAATAGTATATAGCTCTGCTTTCTGCCTCTGTGACTCCTTCTCTGACTCTCATCCCACTGCTTCCTTCTAATAAGGACCTTTAGGATTACATTGGGTCCAGCAGTTGACCCAGAGAATTTTTTCCCATCTCAAGCTATTTAATTTAATCACATCTGCAAAATCTGTTTGCCATGTAAGGTAACAATAGCAGATTCTGGGGAATACGGTATGACATTTTTGAGGAGGACACATTATTCTGTCTGCAGTAGAAGCTTTAGGAGAAATAAGTGCAAGTCAATGCAGCATGTGAGTAAAATTACCATGATATACTTCAGAGACAGAAAAGCAAAAGTTCCTAATGCAAGAAATTGTTCAGCTCAGCTCTGCTGATCACAAAGGTTAGACCCAGAAGATGGACTAGGATGATAAATGGGATTAAAAACATGTTATGTTGTAGAAATTTGAAAATATTTGTGTATAAAAAGACGATATAATGCCTTTGCTCAAATATTCATAAGATTGATAGGAAGGAGAAATTAGTAGCATTATGTTAGGCTGAGAAGCTGGAATAGGACCATTAAACCGAAACTGTAGTATGGCAAATCTTTGAGTAAGCATAGAAAGAAAAACTGTTTCTCTTCTCTTTATATCTTTAAGCTTGGAGTTTATCAAACCCTTCATGGGTATGTAGAAACAGAGATTAAAGCCTCAAATAAGAGGCTGGATTAAACTACATTATTTTGGGGTTACTTTAAAAACGTTGATTTTACTGTTCTTTGATTTTACTATCCTCTGGCTTATTCCTAGGAAAGAATCACTCTAGTGCTTGCTATTGTAATTTTTTCTTCATCTGTTAATGAGATCTTGTTTGTATAAGCGGTAAGTAAGAGATCTTTAATCAGGCATAAAGTGAATCAGAAGTAGAAGGATCTCTCTGAAAAGCTCACGCATTGTATCATGACTGAGAAATTTATATTTAAATGAGAAATCTTAGGATAAAAATTCACATTTTGAAAAGACAGTACAAAAAAGAATACAAAAGGAAAACTTTAATATAGTGATAGCAACGAAAACAGTCAGAAGCAGTTCGTTTGCAATTACATAAAGAGGGCCACACAGTAAATGAGAATTGTATCTGTTCATCTTTGTAAAATGATTGGAAAGGCCAGTCGCGGTGGCTCACGCCTATAATCCCAACACTTTGGGAGGCTGAGGTGGGTGGATCACTAGGTCAGAAGTTCGAGACCAGCCTGACCAACATAGTGAAACCCTGTCTCTACTAAAAATACAAAAATTAGTCGGGCATGGTGGTGCACACCTGTAATCTCAATTACTCAGGAGGCTGAGGCAGGAGAATCTGAACTCGGAAGGCAGAGGTTGCAGTGAGCCAAGATTACATCACTGCACTCCAGCCTGGGCAACAGAACAAGACTCCATCTCACCAAAAAAAAAAAAAAAATTGCAAATACTATGTATAAAATCTGTTATTAATTCACGGAGAGAAGGAAGCAGAGATGATATCTGTGGTGATGAATACTGAGTGTCAGCCTGATTGGATTGAAAGTTGCAAAGTATTGATCCTGGGGTGTCTGTGAAGGTGTTGGCAAAGGAGATTAACATTTGAGTCAGTGGGCTGGGAAGCCAGACCCACCCTTAATCTGGGTGGGCACCATCTAATCAGCTACCAGCATGGACAAGATATAAAGCAGGCAGAAAATAATGAAAATGCTAGACTGGCTTAGCACCCCAGCCTACATCCTTCTCCCAAGCTGAATGCTTCCTGCCTTCGAACATCAGACTCCAAGTACTTCAGCTTTGGGACTCTGACTGGATTCCTTGCTCCTCAGCTTGCAGATGGCCTATTGTGGGACTCTGTGATAGTGTGAGTTAATACTCCTTAATAAACCCCCATACATGTGTGTGTGTGTGTGTGTGTATGTGTGTGTGTATATATATATATATATCTATATCTGGCATATGTAGCTCCTATTAGTTCTGTTTCTCTAGAGAACCCTGACTAATACAGATTTTGATACCAGGAGTGGTTCTAGAGGAACAGAATATTAAGGATAGAATTCTTTCATTGGTTTTGGGGTTTCTGGAGTTTGCTGCTTAATATGATTAAACCCCAAAATGCTAAAGACTCTACTTCTAATAGTATGGAGAACACTGATAGTCTTTGGCATGAACGGTTTAGAGAATTATACAAAATCAATGCATTTGACACTCCTGATTTACTGCTCATGAGAGGCAAAGAGTTTAGTGACTCTATATATAATGCCTTTGACCATATGTGGAGAAACAAGGCACATAATGAACTGATTGGTTGCCCCTAAGTTCAGAGGACAAAGTGATGAAAGAAAATGATGAACTCAGGGATTTGAACTCCCGGCTTCAGAAGCAGATAGTGACCCTCAAATCTGCTAAATTGCTCTGAGTGAGAGTCTTATCTCCTGTAGAGAAAGAGCTGAAATTATGGAAAACCAGTCACCAAGCTCATATCACTTGAGTGGCTGACATGCAATGAAAGAAGCTTTCATGGCCTTGCCAGGTATCTATTGTAAAAGTAAAGGCATTGATTGGAAAATAATAGAACCCTGCAAATTGGAAAGGAGATATGTGGGAGGACCCTGATGAAGCTGGGGACAATGAGCTTGTAAACTCTGGATGAATGTGTTTCACCAGAAGAAACAGAAACAGCTTCCCCATTCCCAGTAGTGGCAACATCCCCTCCCTGACTCATGCTGCCATCAGCATTTCCACCTTTGTGTGAGGAGATAAACCCTGTGCTGCCAGAGGCAACAGTGATGGCCTCTCCTGAGGCAGTTGCCGGGCAAGATGATGTTGATTCTCCTCAGGATCCACTTCCAACACACCTATTTGTTTCTAGGCCTATAACTAGACTAAAGTCCTGGCAAGCCCTTAGAGGTGAGGTTCAGAGTGTGACTCACAAGAAGATGTGCTACACTGGAAAATAACCGCTTGAGTTTTCTAATTTTTAAAAGCAGGAACCTGAAGAACAGGCATGGGAATGGATTTTAAAGGTGTGGGATGATGGTGGAAAGAACATAGATTGGATCAGACTGAATTTATTGATTTTGTCCCAGTAAGCAGTAGAGATTCCTCATTCAATGTTGCAGCTCGGGGAGTTAAAAAAGGTGCTAATAGTTTATTTGCTTTGTTAGTTGAAAAGTGGATTAAAAGATGGCCCACTGTGCATGAGCTGGAAATTCCTGATCTCCCTTGGTTTAATGTAGAAGAAGGGATCCAAATGCTTAGGGAGACTGGGATGGTGGAGTCTGGGAAAGTCCAGAAGATATACCCTCGCCCAATGCCTTGTGAAATAGATTTGTGAGGGCAGCCCCTGCATCTTTGAAGAGCCGTGTAATTGCTCTTCTTTCTATGTCAGATCTAACAGTGGAAACCACAGTCACTCAATGACAAAATTTAAATACAGTGAGAATAATTGGATCCCCAGGTGACATGGGTCAAGTAGCAGCTCTCGACTTGCCTCAGACCAAAGCACTCACTTTATGGCTAAAGAATGTGACAGTAGTCTCATGCTTATAGAATTCACTGGTCCTACCATGTTCCCCATCATCCTGAAGCAGCTGGATTGATAGAACGGTGGAATGGCCTTTTGAAGTCACAATTGCAACTCCAACTAAGTGACAATACTTTGCAGGGCTTGGGCAAAGTTCTCCAGAATGCTGGGTAGTCTCTGAATCACAGTCCAATATATGGTACTGTTTCTCCCATAGCCAGGATTCATGGGTCCAGGAATCAATGAGTGAAAGTAGAACTGGCACCACTCACCATCACTCCTAGTGATCCACTAGCAAAATTTTTGCTTCCTATTCCCATGATATTACGCTGGAGAAATACTGCCACCAAGAGACACTACAACCGTTCCATTATACTGGAAGTAAAGATTTCCACTTGGACACTTTGGGCTCCTCCTACCTTTAAGTCAACAGGCTAAGAAGTGAGTTACAATGTTGTCTGGGAGCAATTGACAGACTACGAAGATGATATCAGTCTACCACTCCACAATGGAAGTAAGTAAGAATATGCATGGAATACAGGAGATTCCTTAGGGCATCTCTTGGTATTACCATGTGCTGTATTTAAGGTCAATAGGAAACTACAATAGCCCTATCCAGGCAGGACTACAAATGGCCCAGATCCTTCAGGATTGAAGGGTTGGGTCACTCCACAAGGTAAAAAACTATGACTTGTTGAGGTGCTTCCTGAAACCAAAAGGAATACAAAACGGGTAGTAGAAGAAGTTAGTCATCAATACCAGCTACGACCACATGACCAGTTACAGAAATGAGGACTGTAATTGTCATAAGTATTTCCTTCTTCTTTTGTTAAAACATGTTTGTGCATGGAGAAACAGTGCCATGTATTGTACTGTGATTCAGAGAATGTATACACTTGTACTAAGAAAATATCTTCAATTTATTTCCTTTTTCCTTTATAATGTGAAAGAAGATTTATTGAATTCATATCAGCATTTAAGTATTGTTAATTTTATGTCATAGCATTTTGGTTGGGGATTGGTGAGTTCCCGGTTGTACAAAGGATAGTTGTGTTATGCATAATTATGAACTTATTTTGTCTTTATTTGAAGATTATATATGATCTCAGGAGATATTTATTGGTTCAAGTTGACAAGGAGTGGACTTGTGATGGTTAATATTGAGTGGCAACTTGATTGGATTGAAGGATGCATAGTATTGATCTTGGGTGTGTCTTTGTGTTGCCAAAGGAGATTAACATTTGAGTCAGTGGGCTGGGAAAGCCAGACCCACCCTTAATCTTGATGGGTACCATCTAATCAGCTGCCAGCATGGCCAGGATATAAAGCAGGCAGAAAAACAGAAAAGGCTAGACTGACTTAACCTCCCAGCCTACATCTTTTTCCTGTGCTGAATACTTCCTGACCTCGAACATCAGACTTCAAGTACTTCAGCTTTGGAACTCAGACTGGCTTCCTTGCCCCTCAGCTGGTAGATGGCCCACTGTGGGACCTTGTGATGGTGTGAGTTAATACTCCTCAATAAACCACCCTATCCCATTAGTTCTGTTTATCTAGAGAACCCTGACAAATACAGCATCATCTAAATTCTATATAAAATTGTGTATTTATGAATTTTTTTAGATGTAAACAAATAAAATACTTGTGTCTTTTTGTGTCCAGAATTGGTGGGTTCTTTGTCTTACTGACTTCAAGAATGGAGCCATAGACCCTGGCAGTGAGTGTTATAGTTCTTAAAGATGGTGTGTCCAGAGTTTTTTTTCCTTTAGACATTCAGATGTGTCTGGAGCTTCTTCCTTCTAGTGAGTTCATGGTCTCACTGTCAGGAGTGAAGCTGCAGACCTTCGTGGTGAGTGTTACAGCACTTAAAGGCAGCATGTCTGGAGTTGTTCGTTTTTCCTGGGGGGTTTGTGGTCTTGCTGACTTCAGGAGCGAAGCTGCAGACTTTTGCGGTGAGTGTGATGGCTCCTAAAGGCAGCATGGACCCAAAGAGTGAGCAGCAGCAAACTTTATTGTAAAGAGCGAAAGAATAAAGCTTTCACAGTGTGGAAGGGGACCCCAGTGGGTTGCCTCTGGCTGGCTCAGGCAGCCTGCTTTTATTCCCTTATCTGGCCCCACCCACATCCTGCTGATTGGTCCATTTTACAGAGAGCTGATTGGACCCTTTTTGACAGAGTGCTGATTGGTGTGTTTACAATCCCTGAGCTAGACATAGAGTGCTAGACAGAAAAGTTCTCCAAGTCCCCACTAGGTTAGCTAGATACAGAGTACTAATTGGTGTATTTACAGACCTTGAGCTAGACATAGAGTACTAATTGGTGTATTTACAAACCCTGAGCTAGACACAGAGTGCTGATTGGTGCGTTTACAATCCTTGAGCTAGACACAGAGTGCTAGACAGAAAAGTTCTCCAAGTTCCCACTAGGTTAGCTAGATACAGAGTACCAATTGGTGTATTTACAAACCTTGAGCTAGACACAGAGTGCTGATTGGTGTATTTACAATCCCTTAGCTAGCCATAAAAGTTCTCCAAGTCCCCACCAGACTCAGGAGCCCAGCTGGCTTCACCTAGTGGATCCCGCACTGGGGCTGCAGGTGGAACTGCCCCTCAGTCATGAGCAGCGCCTGCACTCCTCAGCCCTTGGGCGGTTGATGGGACCAGGTGCCAAGGAGCAGGGGGCGGTGCCCCTTGTGGAGGCTTGGCCATGCCGGACTCCATCAAAAAGTGGGGGCTTGGACATGGCTGGCTGCAGGTTCTGAGCCCTGCCCCTCGAGGAGGTGGCTGAGGCTCGGTGAGAAATTGAGCGCAGTGAATGCCAGCCGGAAGTGCTGGGGGACCCTGCACAACCTCCACAGCTGCTGGCCCTGGTGCTAAGCCCCTCACTGCCCTGGGCCGCAGTCGCCCACAGGCCACACCGTGTGCAGGACCGGCAGCGCCCCGCCCGCCGGAACTAGCGCTGGCCGGTGAGTGCTGTGTGCAGCCCCAGTTCCCGCCCGCACCTCTCCTTGCACACCACCTGGCAAGCAGAGGGAGGCGGCTCTGGCCTTGGCCAGCCCAGAGAGGGGCTCCCACAGTGTGGTGGCGGGCTGGAGGGATCCTCAAGCGCCACCAGAGTGGATGCCGAGGTCGAGGAGGCACCAAGAGTGAGGGCTGCTAGCACGTTGTCACCTCTCATTCTAAATGACATCATTAAATTTTGAGAAACAAGATTGATTTTCTTCCAAAACTATAGAAGCTGAAATGTGAGGAACCCTACATATCATTTTATTCATCTACATTCTTTTTGTTTGTTTGTTTGTTTGCTTTTTGAGAGGGAGTCTTGATCTGTTACCCAGGCTGGAGTGTAGTGGCTTGGTCTCCGTTTACTGCAGCCTCCACCTCCCAGGTTCAAGGGATTCTCCTGCTTCAGCCTCCCAAGTAGCTGAGACTACAGGCAAGTGCCACCATGCCCAGCTAATTTTTTGTATTTTTGGGAGAGATGGATTTCATCATTTTAACCAGTATGATCTCGATCACCTGAAAGGTCATTGTGATCTGCCCACCTCAGCCTCCCAAAGTGCTGGGATTACAGGTGTGAGCCACCATGCTTGGCCTATTTATCTTAATTCTTTAAAGCAGCATGTAAAAATTAACTGTAATTCCCAAAGCCCTTAATGGAATCACAAGAAAAATGAAAAGAAAAGGAAAGATATGTTTTTGAAGCTTTTCTATACATGGATCACTTTGACATGTACTAAAGAAAAAGTAATTAGGATAAAGATGGAAATTTATGCATTAAATAACAGTCCTTAAGGAATTAGGATAAAGATGAGAAGTTTTGGTTACATTGAAAAATAAATTCTTAAAACAATGAAAATCTTGCAGAATAAGACAAAATTAGGTTTAAAAATAAGTATTTTTAGTCGGTAATGTAGAATTACCTTATAATGTTTTAAGTACAAAGTTTGCAAGAATAAAGAACACATATAAGAATGAATGAATATATTTAAGGGATACAATTAAATAAAAGAGAGGAAAATAGGAGAGTTCAAGTGGGTAAAAGAGTTGAAGAAGTAAATGCCAAAGAGTATCATTTAAATTTCGTATTTTATTTATACGTAGAAGTCATGTTTATCTAAGCACACTCAAATTTCATTTCAGAGGTTGTTTAGAAAGAAGCAAAATTCACAGTGCTTTATGACAAATGACAAAGGTCTGGATGACACACAGACAGTCAAGCCAGCTTGGAGGCATAAACATGGTTATTTTCCGAAAACCTTACACAGAAGTTCAACATTGCCATGGGGGGATGAATTATTCACAGAGGAAAAAGCTCCAGAAGATATTTCTAATGGATAATGACAAATTACCTAGATTTAAATCTGCAAGACATTCATCCATGTTTCAAAAACATAAAATCTCTTATAAAGTTATGTTCTATCTCATCTCATTAAGTAAGACTCTAATCTACAAACCAAGAGAGAAGCCAGACACTGCCAAGGGCACATATTTATTGATCATGTTTATTTTCTCCATGAGGTAGGAGATAAAGATAAGACTATCGGGTGTTAATCTGATTTACAATTGTTGAAGTTAAGAAAGAATTGACTTCTGAATATACTGTTTTAACATGTTTCAATATAAGTTTAAAATCAGATAAGTAAACAACAATAATTATGATAGTGATGTACTGAAGTGTCCGGAAATGATCAATTTAGTTTAAAAAAGATACATCATAAACTTTATCCAAAATAAGTTATGCAAATCATTTTAAGCTATGAAATAAATATTGAAAATGTTGTATTGATAGGAATCTAAACAAGCTCATTGGAATAGTATTTTTATACCACTTAAAAAATAAAACACAGACTTGATTTTAAACTTCTTTCAGTGATGTAAATGGTATTTTTCAGTTTGATTACTTTTGTCATCAGTAATTCATAAATCAATTGTGCATATGCAAGCTGTTCAATATGGCACAACAAGTAAACAAAAAGGCTCCAGGTTACTACTGGAGTGATAAGGAAGGGAGTGAGCACTTGAGATTACACAGGAAGGAGCATTACATTCCTGGACGATGTGCAATCCATTCACCTTTCAAGCCAATCATGAGGTAATGCTTTTTGCTGGGAATTGATACAACCAATCACTCCAACCTTCAAAACATACACAAAAAGATAAGTCCTATAACAAAGGATTTAGAAATAAAACAGTACTTTCTTTTAATCACATGGGTAAAGAGTTATTCACTCTTTGGGAAAAGAAACTAGAAGATTTGTGTCAGATATTATTGTATAACCTTGGGGAATAGCCTGTATAAAGCTCTAGTAATAGCATGTGTATTCAATCACTTGAGCAAATTTTACTTTTATGAAGTCTGAGTTTGAAACTCTTTCATTGCATACTGGCCTATGTATGCAAACAAACAGAGCATATTTGGAACTTACCTAGGTTATTATTATCATGCCATTAAATAAATATGATAACAATGAATAAATATGCCCCTGAGTGGGCAAACCAGGAGGTAAACTCTTTGACAGGTAATACATCAATTGAAGGGTGAATCAAATCAACTTAGTTGTGTTTATGAAGCCTTCATATTCCAGGCCCATGCCTAGAAATTGACTATGATATGAGAAATATATCAAAAGAATAGAATCTTCACCAGTCTTACTTCTCTTTGAAAGTTGTTATAAATCACACAAACTCAAGAATTGGAATTATTCCTCCACAAGCAAAGGACTGACATGGATGCAAATATGTTGTAAAGTCATTTTACAGGAGGAAATTTGGAAACACGTGTGCATTTAACATGTGGCACTAGCGGTTATATATTGCCCCCTAATAGACAGACTGTGGATATGTTATGAGAACAGATGGTTTTACACCTAAAGACATTCATCTTAAGAAAAAACAATCATCCATCAGTGAAACAAGCAGGTGGTACTTTCCTGATCTCTCTGCCCCTGACTCTCTACCTGCAGAGGAAAGACCAGTATAACTTTTCTTAAAATGACCTTGTGAAGGCAAAATATAAACTGCTCAATAAAAAAGCTAACAAGAATATAAATTCAATACACTGCTAATTTAGAAAATTAGGTTTGGGTAACCATCTTGTTTCCCAGCCTTAATTGGTTTATTTCAATCTTAACTTGCAGATGAACTCATAGCTCTTATGATTTCACAGATAAGGATGATGATAACATGGGACAATTGTGAGTTAACTAAGGCCAAAAAGAAAGTTGATAAGGATATAAGATTTCTAATATTTAATCGTAGTTATTTAATTTCATTAGATGATTCTAATTTTAAAAGTCCTTTCCTATAAAAACTGGAGGTTCTATTCTTTCGGTGGTCCAAATCCCACTGTTTGCCTAATCACTTTCTGTAGCAACTTAGTTATCAAGATAGAATAGAAAGACCATTTGTCTAGAAGTAAGAAAACATTTAAGCTGTTGTTAACTAGTAGTTTTCTATAGGTTAGTATGATGACTGTTTGCCTATTGAGTCACAGCTGTATCCTACATTTCAGACATTTTTTGGCCAGGAAGGCATGAGAAAGAAAAGCCTAAGGGAGACTTTGGGGGAAAATGGGAAGAGGGAAGGAGGGAAGAAAAACCTCTTAATTTCAGTTCTTAACAGTGTTGTTTCAGCACTGGAAGACAGTTGCAGTTCTGTGCTCTACCTCCTTTTGAAGGTCTAGCTGTACTATAGCTCTTAAGACAACTAAACCTCCCTCAGTGGTTCCAAACTCCAGCTTCACATTATCATCCCCCTCCCACTACCAAGGTGTCCAAACACCACCTAGGTAGAGAATGTATTTCTGACATCTTACTCTTTGTTTTACCAGTGCTAGAGGTGGGAATCGCCACCTTCTATTAGCAATATATCTAGGTTACTTCATGTGCAGAAAGAATTAACTCAGCAGTCCTGGGTTGCTCAAATCCTGAAAATTCACACACACAAAAAGGTCGGCTCCTGTGAAATAAACTATTAACTTTTGGAATTTTGTCTAACTAAAGTATTTTGTATGTCTAAGGCCTTGGGGTCTGAGGTATCTGTTTGATGAGATAGTTTATGCTAACAATGTTATTTATGGTGAACACCTGTTTTTGTATGCCTGAGGCTTTGGGACTTGAGGTGCCGGTTTAGTTAGATGGTATATACTAACAACGTTATTTAAGATGAATGTCTGTTTTTGCTGTGAGTAGCTGAGGTCATTCACTGCGTACCTTCATGACTGACTCATCAGAAAACCTTGGACTCTAAAGCTTGGGCGAATTTTCCTGGTTGACTAAACTTTGCATATGTTGTCACACATTGTTGATGGGAAAATTAAGTGTCTTCTTGTGACTAAACTGCGAGAGCACACCTGGAAACTTGTGCCAAATTTCTCCCCCATTTCACCCACTATGCCTTTTTCCTTTACTAATTTTAATTATTTCACTGTAATAAACTGTAACCGTGAGAAATAACAGCTTTTCTGAGTCCTGTGAGTTGTTCTCGTGAACTACTGAGCCTAAGTGTGGTCTTGGGGTCACTCAGCACACCGCAGCTTCCCCTTTTTGCTCCTTTAGCCTTTCTAACGGCTACATAATAGAACCCTGAGTTACATGTCCTCTATTTTTAAAATACATAAAATGTTTTCTGCTTTCCTGATTGAATGCTTACTGATACATAGTGCCAATTAACTACTTCAAGGCATACTTACTCATAGGTGTAATGAGTGATTTGTAAGAGATGATTTTCATGATTCTGTGGTTCTTTCTCCAGAATATTTTTGGGGCAAGAGCCATCTGTCTTAAATAAATATGACTATTAATATGTTGTTATTTTTAAGAGACTAGAGTACATTATAGCCTAGGTTGATATAACAGAGCCTAGTTCTTCACTCCAGAATTTCACAATTGCTGTTTTAGATAACTCATCTTTTTGAAACTTCAGTAAAATAAAATCCAAGCATGGTTTTTGGAGTTAAATAGCTTTACCACTTAAATTATAAAATTAGAATACTTACTTTCTCTGTACCCCTTTTCCTTATCTTTGAAACTGCTAAATACCCGAAAGAGTTATTGATAGGGCTAAATGAGAGAATGTATGAGAAAAGCTTGTTATGGGAGAGTAACATCAGCAAGATGGCTGACTAGAGTTATCTGGCACTCATCTCATTTGACTGTTTATGTCAAGAGGTACCAATACAGTGAATAAACACCTGTATTTCAACTAGAGTGACTGAAGAAGTATGCTTATAAACACTGGAGAAATGACAGTATCTTTCTGGAGCATGGACGCTCAGGATAGCACCACAGAGAAAGAAGTGTGTCACTCTCCCTCAGCCATACTCTCTCCCCAAGTGGGATCAGCTCAGCCTCACGAGGAACTTCTTCCTGTAGGGAAAAGGTAAGCTGGAGATCCATAACAGTCCCCACTGCTGCCACAAATACCTGCAGTCCATGCTACAGGAGAGAAACCCAGTCCTCACTGGCCTTGAATACAGTTTGGGGAGTATCTAGGAGACCATGCATCAGTACTGCCTCATAGAAAGAGCCTACCTTGAACACCTTCTCACTCTTGCAACCTAGGCAGCTATGGCTGGGTATTGTTTGAAACTAGATCTACTACTAGAGTGTGCCTTTCTATGGGGATCAGTAGCAACTGACTCTCTCTATCCCTGAGGCCCTGCCATCATTCCACCACATTTACACAGGTGCCTATAGTATAACAACCCTGCTTGCCCAAGCATAGAACAGATAAAATGACTGAGACTCTGCTATCCAAACCCATATGGTACCCCACCCCCTAAGGTAATAGGCAGTTTTTAATAGGCAGGCTTGCACAGAGGGAACGTAGCTGAACAGCCTGACAACCACTGTGTTTGCGTATGCTTGTGTCACAAAACCAGCTGCCCCTCACCACTAACAGGTGCTGATTCCTGGCTTGACAGCTGGTTCTGTGGCATCCCTACCCCTAGGGCAGTCTTTCAGTGCCAACCTGGTTCCTCTGCACTCACATAGGGCAGTGAACCACCTCACAGCCAATCCTGCAGCAGCCCCACCTCCTCAGGCCTCTGCAGGGCTACTGGGCAAAACCATGCCTATCCAAGTTCTGACATCTATTAATTGATAGAGCCACCTGACCTCTCTCTACCTATGTAGAGAGGTCATGCCTTTCTCTAATGGCTAGCCCAGCAGCAGCCATAGCTTTCCCAGAGAGTATGTTGACAGTTTGTGTCAGCTCTCATGACTGCACTTGTCTGGCACTGGACATCCAGCTCAGAACCCATGCCTCTGGCAAAACCACACCAGTGGCATCAAAAACAAAACACCCACAGCCTAGGCTGCTGAGGCAATCACAGACATCACTGACAAGAAACTGCACAGAGGCTGGACTACTGAGTCAATACAGAACCAAAGCCAATGTCCCCTACATAACCAACCCCAATGACCAACTATAGGAAAAATTATCTCCTTACAAAAGCTACTAATACAATTTAAAAAGGCAGCAAGTATGCTAGATGTGCAGATATCAGTGTATGGACACCAGAAACATTAAAATGCAAGAAAAAATGACACCCCCCCCCACAGAAAAAATGAGGACTCTCTGTATTATCTCTTTGGGGGTCTTCAGTAACAGACACCAAAGAAAATAATATTCATGAAGACCCTGAAAAAGAATGGAAAATAATGATCTTAAGGAAACTCAGCAAGATACAAGATAACAAACAATTCAATAAAATCAGAAAAGCAATTCATAATCTGCATTAAAAATTCAACAAAGAGATATCATAAAACAGTCAAACAGAAATTTTGAAGCTAAATAAATTGATGAATAAAATAAAAATATATAATGAGAGCTTCACAATAGACTAGATAAAGCAGAATAAAGAATAAGAAAAAAGAATGAAGAAAGAATACAAACTTATGAGTCACAAAGGCAAATAAATATTCACATTATAGATTTGACATAGGGAGAAAAGATGGAGAAAGGCACAGAAAACCTATATAACAAATAACACTAAAAACTTCCCAGCATTAGCAGATATATGAAATCCAGATTCAGGAAGCTTAATAATATCCAATCAGATTCAACTCCAAAAGTTTCTTTCTGAGGCCTATTATAATCAAACTATCAAAAGTCAAAGACGAAAAGAGAATTCTGAAGGCTTCAAGGAAAATATGTGAAATTTACTGGACTGTAAGTAAATTTCTTAGGAGAAACCTTCTAGGATGGGAGAGAATGGGATGAGATACACGTGCGTGCGCGCGCACACACACACACACACACACACACAAATCTGTCAGCTAAGAATACTATATCCAGGAAAGCTATCCTTTAGAAATGAAGGAGACATAAAGACCTTCCCAGAGAAGCACAACCAGAAAATTCATCACCACTAGGCCAACCTTACCAGAAACATTTAAGGGAGTGTTACAGCTAGAAACAAAAGAACAACAATTACTACATGTAAATGCATGACAATATAAAACTCATCAAGAGAGGTAAATTCATAAATCAAACTTAGAAATGGTACACCATAAATCTCTCTACTTTCTAGTATAAAAGTTTAAAGTAAAAGTGATAAAAAATACAAACAGCTGCAATTAGAGGTAAGAAGCACATAATAGATTTTAAAAAGGTAAATTAAGGCAAGAAAGATAAAAATTTTATTGGGGGGGACCTCTAGTGTGTTTTTATATGGCCAATGTTAAGGTGCTATTAGTTAAAACTATTGTGTCTACAACACTGATTACATTAGCCTCATGGTTACCACAAAGAAGGAAATTATAGCAGATACACTAAAAAGAAAGAGAAAGTAAACAAAGTTTAACAACATAAGAAACCACCAACTACATGAGTAACAAAAAGAAGAAAGGAATGAAGTATCCAATAATCCAAAAATAATTAACAAATGGGAAAAGTAAGCCTCTATAGAAAATAAACTTCTATGAAAAATGATTAAATTCTCCTATTACAAAATATAGAGTGAACAGATTTTTTTTTAAAAACCCAACTATATACTACCTACAAGAGGCTACCTCACAATTAAAGAGATATCTGGATTAAGTGATGGATTGAAGAAAAGATATACGAAAACAGAAAACAAAAGCAATCAGGAGTAGCTATACTTAAATAAGAAAGACTTTTAATCAAAAACTGTAAAAAGAGACAAGGTCATTACATAATAATAAAGGAATCAATTTAGCAAGAGAATGTAACAATTATATATGCACCTAAACACCAGAGCACAAAAATGTATAAAACAAATATTGTTAGATCTAAAGGAAGAAATTGACTGCAATAATAGGGGATTCAATATGTCACTTTCAACAGTATACAAATATCTAGACAGAAAACCATCAAAGAAACATCAGACTTAAATTATACCACAGACCAAATGGAGACACAGCAAAAGTAGTTATGAGAGAAATTTATAGCAATAAATGCCAATATCAAAAGAGGAAAAAAATGTATTTCTAATAAACAACCAAACCTTGCATCCCAAGGAACCAGGAAAGCAAGAAGAAACTAAACCAAAAGTTGGTAGAAGGTAGAAAGTAAAGCTCAAAGCATAAATAAGTAAAATAATAACTTAAAAACAATATTAAAGATTAATGAAAAAAAGAAATGGCTTTTTAAAAGACAAACAAAATTGACAAATGTTTAGTTAGTCTAATCCAGAAGAAAACAAAGACTCAAATAAATGAAATCATGAATGAAAAGGGCAGTATTACTGATATTACAGAAATACAAAGAATCATATGACACTATTGTGAGCAAGTATATGCCAACAAATTTGGGAACACAAAAGAAAATGATAAATTCCTGGATAAATACAACATAACAAAAATAAATTATGAAGAAATAGAAATTGGGACAGACCAGTAAAGAGTGAGGACATTTAATAAATAATTAAAAAAGCGTTTTCAATCAGAAAAAGAATCCCAGGACCTGATGACTTCACCGCTGAGTTTCCCAAACATTTAAAAAAGAACTACTTCCAATTCTCCTCAAACTATTCCAGAAAATTGAAGCGGAAGAAATACTTGTAAATTCATTTTACAAGAACAGCATCACCCTGATTCCAAAATCAGACAAAGATACATTCAAAAAAGAAAACTACAAACCGACATCCTTAATAAATATAGATGCAAAAATTTTGAAGATACTAGTAAGCCTAATTCAACAGTACGTCCAAAAGATAATTTAATATGATCAAGTGGAATTTATCTCAAGGATGCATGGATGTTTCAACATAGGCAAATTAATGAAGTGATGCATCACATTTGCAAAACTAAAAAATAGATCAGAAAAGACATTAGACAAAATTCATGATTTCGATAGATACATGAAATCATTAGACAAAATTCAATATCCCCTTATGATAAAAACACTCTACAAATTAGTAATGGAAGGTATGTATTTCAAAACAGTAAGTGCCATCTATAACAAACCCACAGCCAACATCATAAAGAACAAGGAAATGTTGAAAGATTTTCCTCAAGGATCAGAAACAAGACGAGGATACTCACTTTAACCACCTGTATTTAACATAATACTGGAAGTCATAACCAGAGCAATTAAGAGAGAGAAATAAAAAGCATCCAAATTGGAAAGAAGAAAGTCACTGTTCCTGTTTGCAGATGATATAATTTTATATATTGAAAACTCTAAAGACTCAACTAGAAAAACTCTTAGAACTAAAAAAATAAATTTAGTGAAGTTGCAAGATACAAAATCAACATACAAAAATCAGTAGCATTTCTATATGCTAATGGAAAACTATCTAAAAAAGAAATCAATTCCATTTACAGTAGTAACAACAACAACAAAAAACCTAGAAGTAAACTTAACCAATGAGGTAAAAGATTTCAACCTTGAAAACTATAAAATACTGATAAAATAATTGAAGAAGATACAAATGAGTAGAAGGATATTCTGTGCTCATGGATTGGAAGAATTAATATTGTCAAAATGGGATACTACCTAAATTGATCTACAGATTTAATACAATCCTGATCTAAATATTAATGAGACTATTCACAAAAATAGAAAAGGCAATTCTAAAATGACCCCAAATAGCCAAAGCAATTCTGAGCAAAAGGAATAAAGCTAGAGGCATCACACTACCTGACTTCAAAACATACCTCAAACTATAATATCTACTGACACAAAAATAGACACATAGACCAATGGAATAGAATAGAAATCCCAGAAATAAATTCACACATCTACAGCCAACTTATTTTTGACAAAGGTGCCAAGAACACACATTGGGAAAAAGATAGTCTCTTGAACAAATGGTGCTGGGAAATTTGGATATCGATAAAGAGAAAAATGATACTAGACCCCTTCCTCTCATATATTTAAAAAAAAAAAAACCTCAAAATGGATTAAAGTCTTAAATGTGAAACCCAACTATGACACTACTAGAAGAAAACATAGATCAAAATGCCTTACATCTTTGGGTTACACAAAAAGTTTTCAAATAAGAACTCAAAAGCAACAAATGTAAAAACAGACAAATGAGATTACATCAAACTTAAAGCCTTCTGCACATCAAAGAAAGCGATTAACAGAGTAAAAAGACAACCTACAGAATGGAATGCAATAGTTGCAAACTATACATCTGACATGAGTTCATAATAAGAATGAAAATTTAAACAACTGAACAATAACAAAAAACAAGCCATAAAAATGAGTAGAAGACTGCAAAAGACATTTCTCAGAAGACATTCAAATGGTCAACAAGTACATAAAAATGCTCAACATCACTAATCATCAGAGAAACTCAGGTAAAAACCACAATGAGGTATGACTTCACTCCAGCTAGAATGTTTATAAACTAATATACAAAGGAAAACAAGTGGCAGCACAGATGTGGAGAAAAGGCAACATTTACACACTGTTGGTAGGATTGTAAATTCATACAACCACCACGGAAAACAGTATGAAGGTTCCTCAAAAACCTTAAAAATAAAACTTTGATATGATCCAGCAATCCCATCACTGAGTACATATACGAAAGAAATGAAATCAATATGTCAAAATGATATCTGCACTCCTATGTTTGTTACAGCACTGTTTACAATAGCCAAGATGTGGAATCAATCTAAGTGTCCAAAAATGGATGAATGGCTGAAGAAAATGTGGTATATATACACAATTGAACACTATTCAGTTACAAAAAAGAATAAAATACTGTTTTATGCAACGATGTGGACGGAACTGGAAGAAAACATGTTAAGTGAAATAAGCCGGAAACGGAACAACAAATGCTGCATAATCTCACTCATATATAGAATTGAAAATTTAAATACAAATTTGATATCATAGGAGCAGAGAAGGACAACATTTACCAGGGATTGCGGAGGGGAAGATGAGAAGAGGTTGGTAAATGGGTGCAAGGTTACAACTGGATAGAAGGAGTAAGTTCTGCTTTTATATTGTGCAGAAGCACAATGATGGTTAACAGTAAGATATGGTATACAGTTGATTCTTGAACAATGTGAGGGTTAGTGGCACTGAGCCCTTGTGCGGTTTGAAACCTATGTATAACTTTTGACTCCCCATAAACATAACTACTAATAGCTTACCGTTGTCTGGGAGCCTTACTGGTAACATAAGCAGTCAATTAAAACATATTTTGTATGTTTAATGTTTTATATACTGTATTCTTACAATAACGTAAGCTAGAGACAAAAGTTGTTTAAGAAAATCATAAGGAAGAGAAAATACATTTACTAATCGTTAAGTGGAAATGAATCATTATAAAGACCTTCATTCTTGTTGTCGTCATGTTGAGTATGTTGAGAAGGTGGAAGAAGAGAAGGGCTTGGTCTTGCTGTCTCAAGGGTGGCCAAGGTGGGAGAAAATCTATGTACAAGTGGACTTGCACAACTCAAGCTCGTTGTTGTTCAAGGGTCAACTGTATTGCAAAACAGCTTGAAGAGAGGCTTTTGAATGTTCTCTTCATAAAGAACTCATAAATGCATGAGGTGATGGTTATGTCCAATCTCCTGATTTGATTATTATACAATACAATACATATATGTATTGAAACACCAAATTGTATTCCATAAATATGTGCAATTACAATGTGTCAGTTAAAAAAGGAAAGCTTATTATGAAATAAGTGTATACAAGTTTAGTTAGTATCGTTATTTTTATAGTGAATATAGCAGATTTGTTAAGAATACTGGCTATGAAGTTAAATATATGTGTGTTCAAATTCTGTGGTGAAAACTAGATGACATAATGGTAATAATTTGGCAACCATCAAGGCCTGGTACAGACTAGCTGTGCAATAAATGGTGAATTATCATTGTTGTATTTCTTGTCAATTGTTTTGGGTTCTGTGCCTTTGTATACAGAATTGTTGTTTCCTGTGTTCCCTTTACAAATGGAAATTTGCTTCTTTATCTTTGTTACTATAGGATAATCCACCCACTTAAACTAAGGACTACTTTCTTAAATCTAATACTAACATTTTGGGTTTTGTAATATTCACATTAATCAATCTGAAACATAAAATTTTGTATTAAATATAAAACTTACCAATTTAAAGTAATTTTTCCATGAAGTAAACTCCAAATTCTTAATAATTTTGAAGAGATGATTTTTTTCCTGACAGGGAAAATTTACAATATGTATTTGAGCACATTGTAAATGTTGATTTATCATGTTTCCAGGTAAAGTGACAAGTAATAATTTTTTGGTTCATTTCATTGATTTTCATGTAGTTTGAAAATATTTTTAATTTTTCAGATGGCACTTTTAATGCCTTATGAGCACAATTTGTCTATGATGTGGCAGCAGCTTTGTTCATAATCTGTGAAAAACAATGTTGGATATTTTCTGACATTACCTTTTGTCAGGAAGCAAATACAGCATAATCCATAGTGAGGCTGATGCTCAACATAAAATTTTAGCATTGTCAACGTGTTTCTTTTAGTATTGGCGTGTTATTGCGAAATCAGTGATGTGTGCAACTACTGTATCTTGGTTCTAATTAAAAGAGGCAATGGTCTATAAATATGAATGTGTTTCCAAAGAACTGAGGCCCCAAAGATGGAATCAATAGAAAAAATGGAAATATCAAAAAAACACTATGAATAATTGGGTAGAAACAGTGTACTTACAATATACCAGGCATGATTTTGGATGTATAAATTAGGGGCAATTGCAATCATGTATGTATATATGTATAGACATGACTGGCTTAGATTACAGTAGTAGCATTAGCAACTGTAAGATTCTGAATCTATTTTGAAAGTTGAAATTGAATTGGATGTAGACTGTCAGAAAAAAAAATAAAGAGAAAAAAACCTACCAATTGGAATATGGCTCCAAGGTTTGTTTTGCATTACAAACTGGGAAGATTGTGTTTCCATTTGTCGAAGAGTAGAAAGCTGGGGAGAAAAATTTAATGATGGTGTGGAAAAAAGAATTACAATTGTAAAGATGTTGAATTTGAGATGCTTTTAGTTATTGAAGAAATTATCTGATAAACCATTCAATACTTGAATCCAGAGTTAAGAGAAGAAATAGAAGAAGGAAACACAATTTGTGAGCTACCATGTAGATTGCTTTTAAATCTATGAAACAAAAGAGCATATAGATAGGGAATGAAAAAATAGGAAAAAAGAAGAGATCTAAGGACTCAACCTGAGTACCACTCTACACTCTAAGTCATATATGAAAGTATTTACATATTAAAGGAGTACAGAAAATTCAGGAAATGGTAACATATAGTAAACCTAAGAGACAATATCCTTATTAAGATGGTAGTTTGTAAAGATTGCTATGCATCTCATTTTCCTATGTTTATTCCTAAAATTATTTACTTAGTCTTAAGGTGAGATATTTGATTACAACGATACTTGATTGAGTTCTTTAAATTTGGATCTTATGAATATGAATAAGTACAAACATTTGTATATTTGTTGAGAAAGACTGGAACTATACCATATATAATTATATATATTATACTTAGTTGACTTCAGTAACTATAACTGGCAAAGTATACAGTGGGCTCTGCATCAACATTCAACTTCTTTTCTCAGTAATTAGTAAAGACTATTCTACATTTTTCTTTGATTAGTTTGATTTTTTCTCCCTTTTACCAGCCTCTTCCTCTCACTTAACATATACATTTATTTACAGTCTCTTTTGAATTGTCTCTGTTAATTGATTATAGAATTCTCCCTTCAATGTGGTCTACTAGATATTACTTGCTTAATTTACATTTAACCAATCAAATTTTGAT
Organism: Trachypithecus francoisi; assembly: GCF_009764315.1. NCBI lineage: Eukaryota > Metazoa > Chordata > Mammalia > Primates > Cercopithecidae > Trachypithecus > Trachypithecus francoisi. The sequence continues at coordinate 153,708,384 of NW_022681454.1, forward strand.
TTCTTGCTATTGCAGCATAACTGTATAACATTAGTTTTGTGTACCTGTTTCTGCATGCTGCTGATCAGTGCCAAAGGAAGAAATTTTAGCATTTTTTAATTAAAAAAATTTCTGATTGGAATGTGAGCTACATTATGATTTCATTTATTGGGCAGAAAATTGCTAGTATAATTCCTATATTACAATGTTAAATATACTGCTTGTTTATAAATTCAGTGAGTTTAGAATTTTAACCACATCAACATTAACATCATGTGGAAAACACTAGCTTACTAAAGTGGTAAATTAAGCAATGGCTTGTCTTATACCAAACTCCATGTTCTTTCTACTGCTTCATCATGACTGTAGTATGCATTTATCAGGCTTCCATATAGACGAGAAGGAAGTTCGGATTAAAACAAGAAAATGTTCTAAATATGCTCAGGTGTTAGTAATGTAAGTCAAAATTTATCAGCTTACTCTGTCATTCTTATAAAAGTATAAATGTTGAAAGATTACTTTTTTCTAATGCTCTGGTCATGAGTCTATGCTTGTTCTCTTATGCAATTCATATGGGAAAATACAGAATTGAAAAATCTTACCAATGCTGTTGTATTGCTAACCTAAGACAACATGCTCCTTCCTCAAATCCTGCTGACTCTGCTTTTGGGATATATAGCACTAGTCAATCTGTAAAGGCTAATGCTAATCACACAAGATAAAATAAGAGCATTTCTTTTCCAGAAGTAAGATATTATAAAATTATAGAAAAGCCAAAGATCACTTAATTTAATATGGGGCATATTAATTTAGCATGCAAGGAAATTGAGATAGAGTCAAATTACTCAGCAAACCCAGGCATCCTATTCTTTTTTTTTTTTTTTTCTTTTTTGCTACAGTAAAGTTATATCAAGAGGAGTGTTTTGAGTACTGTGACAAAAAAATAAGTTTATTGAATTTTGCTTTCTATTGCTTCTGCTTGGGAACATGGAAAACCACACTTACTAGCTTGTTAGGCAGATCATATGACTGTTTTTGATGAAAGATTTTGAGCATAAAGGACATTTGTCACTTTTGGCCTGAAGCAATAGAAACTCCCTGTGTAATTTTTCAATCTTTCTCCTTTGAAGCAGGTATCTTGATGACATCTTTTTGAGCTGGCAGAGCATGAGATTGAAGTAAACTTTATTCCTGCTGCTTGAGGACAGCCTTCTTGGGCTTTTTTGAGAAATAAACTTTGCTTACATTAAGCCACTGAGATATGGGGCTGTTTGCTACCCAAGGAAAAGGCTATACTTTTCTGACTTATTCAAGTACTCAAAAATGCTGAGGGGCAGCCTTAACATCTTTGTGAATACTAGAGTTAAAAAAAACAAAAGCAAAAACAAACCCAGGGTTTTGTAAACTAGAAATCCACTGACTTAAAGTCAGATGCAAATAGACAACCTTGCAAACTGGGGAACAATTATAAATTGAATGCATGCTATGTGGGACTGGTACCACTGGTTTGACATGAAATACTTTTTATTTCCTTTTAGGATTTACTTCATTTTCCACTGCAACTACATTGCACATTTAGGAAAGGAGAAATGCATATTAGAAGCATAAAAATAGAATTCTTTCCTTGAGTAGACACCACTGCTCTGTGCAGAGATTTTTATTCTCTTTTTAATTTTAGCAAAGTGCATTTGACAAGATTTTTCTCTCTGTGGAATGCTGTCAATGAGGGAAGTGGATCTGCTTTATTCTGGAGAAATGCTATTAGTAATGATAGTCACACATCAGCAACACTATAAGAAGGTATGGGAGCATAATCGAATGTTGCCTGTGGACTAGCAGAGTGATTAAAGAATCCATCATTGGTTCTTGGAGAATTTTATCTGTTTAAAATAATTTAAACCTACTGATGTATATATTCTTAATTTAAATTTTCTTATATGCATAGCAGACTGAGCATTATTTTTTTAAAAGGTAATAATTAAGGAGTAGTTTGGTAACAGTAGAAACAATTGGCATGTTGTGTACTTGACCAAAAAAATACTGGCTGTAATTGACTTGGCAGCAGGAACATAGACTATTAAAGTGTTAAAAGTGTTGCCTTCCTTGGTATGGTGGCACTGGCAGAAGATGACTGTCTACTATACAATTAGAAAAACCAAATAACAAAGATTTGCATTTAAAAATGTTTTTAAGAATTTAATAAGATTTATAGCTCAATATAACTGGCAACTATTTGTGGTATATTTATTAAGCATATTTGTGGTATTTTTTTCACTAGAAAAACAGACTCTAATTAAAAAGCAGTGGTATTTGTACTTAAAAAAGAGTAGGTGACTCGAGAATATATAGTTTTAATTAGCAGATATATTTGTGTATATTACAGCCATAGTATCTTACATGCATGTTGTGAGCTTATAGATGAAGGAATAGACATTTGAACACTTTGTATGTACTTGTAACATTGATAGATGTTCTCTAAATTGAGATATATTTGTAAAAATAATATTTTACAAAATTCTGTGAATATCTTTCCTTCATTAAACAGGATCTAGATACAGATATTAATGTGAATTAATCATCTTCCTTTTAATGTCATAGAAGTTCCCGTTTTAATCTTGGATCCATCTTGGGTTGATGAAATCTAAAAGGAACTTAAAAGTACACTCAGAATACCCTCCACTCAAAAAGTGCTCATTTCTAAGATGGAACCACGGTTGTAGATTGAATGAAGGCCCCCATTCTGTACTCTTCCCTCTATCCACTTCCTTTGCTCTATGAATTTTCGGTTTTTCTCACAAACAGTGTATTATTTCACTACACTTTGAATTAGAATTCTGCTATATGACATGCTTTGGTTAATAATCTGTCTGCTAGTGGATGGAACATGAGTTGAGATTTAAATGTTTCATTATAATTGGGACTTCCTTTTATGCCTCTGCAAGTACTTGGAGAAGAACATGCTTTAGCTAGACTACTAGTCTAAGGAGGAAGAGAAACATGTAGATAAGATGAAAGCTCTTAGATCTGCATTGTGTAGTGTACGGTCACCACAGGTTGACACGTAACCGTCCCAATATGCCCATGAGAATAGTATTGTATTGTTTTAAACCACTAGGTGCTGGGATGCTTTCTCATGTCATGTTACTACAATGACAACTGATGAATAAACTAAAGAATTACATATTTTTTAAAAATTAGAGCTGGATCATTTTTCTGGACTAAGTTGAAAATGTCTAAGGTGTGAAAGAACTACTATCATCTAGTATTCTGTTTTTATTTATGAGCCAGCAGGAAATTTTAAAATGGGTCAGTACATTTTATTATTTTTGCTCATGGGTGCCAATATCTACTCCCCCCTCCTTTTTTTTAAGATATGGATTTTTTCTATCTTGACACTTGAGACCTTAAAATTCTCTGTAACTTTTTACCTGTATGGTATGTCCTTTAAAAATGTCCAGATAATTCTGAAATTTCTGGGTTTCATTAACTTTCCTTTTACTTAAGATCTCCCTGATTCCTTTAGCCTTATATACTATGTTCTGACTACACTTAAACTTACCTATCTGATTTCTTTAGCCCTGTATAGTATATCCTAGCTATACTTAAAGTTACCTGTTATTGTCCTGCTATAAGTCACCAGATAGACCTTAGTACTATATATTGCACAATAATTTCTTACTTTCCTTAAAATTAAAAAAAATATCAAATTGGTATGTAGATATCTAGCAACATGATTTTTAAAGATATATACTTATTTTGATTTTATCCAGCTCTCATTATATGGGCAATAGCTGATAATCTGTTACTTATAAGGCATCTATGATCCAGTCTTAGTCTATAATCTGAGACATTTTATTGTTAAAGTGTTTATAAATCCTGAGACTGGATGTAGGAAGCTAAAATTAAAAGTGCTAGAAAAATATCTAATACTTTTTTTCTTAACATTTGAAGAAGTATAGATAAAAGAGCTCCAAGTAGAGACAAAAGAAGAACTAAAGTGATCAAAGTCAGAAGAGCAATGTTTGCCATCTGCCTTCCAGATTTATTATGGGCACACCTTATGACTAACTCATTGGTTTATGTGGGATGTTATTGTGAAAATCACTATAAGATATATAACATGAGCAAATGGAAAAGCAGAAGGCTATCCAAACACATTTGAGCTATAGTCCTTTAGTAAAAGCTGGCTCATTTTATAATTTATTTTTTATTTCAGACAGGGGAATATCCTGGCAGCAAAAATCTAAAGCCAGTATAAATTTATTTCACTTTACAAAAGCTTTTCTTTAACAACTATAATATGAAACAATAGGTTTTGATTTTGTGATGCAATTTTAAATTACCTCAATCAGATATAAGTATATTTAGATAATTCTAGTATATAAATTTTGTGTGCTTGCACATTTTTCATCATCAGAGATATTCTCTAAGATTATTAAATGTTACATTTAAAATAGTTAATTGATTATGTGCTGTGACTTTCAGAGTACACAGAAATATAAATAATTTTAGGACCAAGCCAGTTATGGAACTACTCATTAGTTTAAACTCTAACTAGACACAATTATGATTCTGCTTGTTTGGGATTTGTTTTTAATCAAGGAATTAATGTTTAATATTGTAGTGAATGCCCATAGGAAAGTAAGATATATTTATATAATCTTTAAGTGCAAGCTTTCATTGAAATATTTTATCTATGTATTCATATGCACAAATTCCAAAGGTAAAGCTTCATACATTTTCACAGAGTAAATGTATCTGTTTAACCTATACCCAGAGATAGCAGTCTAGAAGTTCCTCTTATAAACTTTTTTTTTTTCTGAGACAGAGTCTTGCTCTGTCACCCTGACTGTAGTGCAGTGGTATAATCTTGGCTCACTGCAACCTCCACCTCCTGGATTAAAGTGATTCCCCTGTCTCAGCCTCCTGAGTAGCTGGGATTACAGTTCTGCACCACCATGCCCAGCTAATTTTTATATTTTTAGTAGAGATGGGGTTTCACCACGTTGGCCAGGCTTTTTAATAACTCATTAACTTCACTTTAATCAAGAATAATCACTAACAATAGTACATTAAAGATTATTTCAAAATCAAATTTTCTGGAGTTTCTTTTTCTAGTAAGCAAAGCATCTCTTTATCATATGAAAATGGACTAAGACCATATGTTAGAGTTTGAAAGTAGTTTACCATATGCCTACTGTAGTGTTAAGTCATAAATGTCCTCAAATCCTTTGACATTCCTCCCATCAAAAGGTGAAATCTATGTTTCCTTCCCTTGAATCTGGATGGACTTTTGATTATGTAGGAAGAAATGCTGAATGCCTTCAGAGGCTAAATCAGATAGAGCTTCTACCCGATAGTTTTTGAAAGTTCTCACTAAAATACAGTCTTCAACCTCTGATAGCTTAGCAGCCATATGAAGAGGCCATATCGAGATGCTCCAGCCAATAGCACTAGATGGGGCTCTAGACGATAGTCTGCATCACTTCAAGACAAGTGAAGGGAGAAAACTCGATGATGAAGCCAGGCCCAGCCTCCACCTGATTATAAAACTTGTGAGATCCTGGTGAGAATCACCTAGTTGAACCCACTCAACCCTTAGGAACATGAAAGGTTATAATAAAATGTATGTTACTACTGTTTTGGGTGATGTGTTACTAAGTAATAGTAACTAAACCAATTTTTGTATTCGAAAGTGCTGTAACAAAAATGCACAACTTACGTCATTGGCTTTGGAACAAGACAAGGGCTGAAAGGTATCCAGGAGTGTTTGGGGGAAAGTTTGGTATTGTGAGGAGAGGGTAAGCAGAAGTCTAAAGGGCATCAGGAGTATAAGGGGGCTTGAAGGAAGATAACAAAATATTTTGTAAAACTAGAAGAGGACCCTCATTTGGCCAAAAATTTGGTGACCCTGATGTGTGGTAACATGGAAATAGGAAATGTAGCTAAAGGACTTGAGAGCACAACTACGTTGATTTTCAAGGCAGACTATTAAAGGTACTACTTGACTTTCTAGCTGACGATACTCAGATGTGATGAGAGGGGAAATTTTAATAAAAGGGAACTGTTCAGTTTTCAACAAATATTGAAAAGATCTGTACAAGAGATACAGTCTGCTCAATTAAAAGCATAAAAGTGTTTCTCATTGCTTTTTAGATGGTGCATATGTTTCAAGTTAAAAAAAATAATATTAAAAAGGGTTCCATGCCACATCCAGAGTAGGACTGTTAGGTGCTTTGTGAAGACCTCAGAGAAATATAAGGTGGACCTCATAGAAACTTTTAGAAAGATAAAAGGCCTTCAAAGGCTCCTAAGGGCATGTCTTGCAAATCATCTTCATTAACATCAGAGCTTCTAAGAATCTCGAGGACATTTTCCTGCACGTTTCATTGGAGCCCCAATGAAGAAGGGCATGTGTGGTATCAATTGATAGTTTTTTATTTTGTATAAAGAAGTGAATTCCAGTAAGATTGATAGAAAACACACAAAGTTTTTAAGATGTTGTTTCTTTTGGAAACATTGCCAACATGGACTTAAAAGAAAACAGAGTGTACAGGTTTAAAATAAATTTTTGCACTTCCAACATTTCTGGACACTGAGTAAGCTGAGAGGAGTACCCAGCTGCAAACTTGGTTTTCTTATGGAAAAAAGATAGTTGTTTCAAAATGTTGAATCAACAGCTCAGAAATAGAGCCAAGAGCCATGGAGGATCATTCCCAGGGAACAGTACTAGGCCTTAATAAAAAAATCTAGCAATATGTGCCCAGCTAGGTCTCTGAATTGCCGCACACCTGTAACTGCTGCACTCATTCTGGTTCCCGCTTTTTGAATAGCAGTGTCTATTACTATAATGACATTATTTTATATGAAGTTTGCACAGGGCAGATAGCTTGTCTTTTTGAGTTCACAGGCCCTTAAGTTGAAAGGAATATTGTCAGGGGAGTTGCTCTCAGCAAACCCAAACCAACAGCCTCATTTCTCTTTGGATTTGATTTAAATGACAAGTGCGTGGACCTCAAACTGTGTCTGGTGACAATGATAGGATGAGACTTTAGATGGGTCCTAGGTCTTAATTCCATCTGTCACTATTACATCAATTTAATTGGCTAAAAGCTGCAGCTTTCTCAGAAGGTCACAATCCTTGTTTGGAAGGAAAGATTATTAAACATATGAATTGATTTTGCATTATGTAAGATGACAAGTAAATGTTACCTCATCTGGACTCCTGATTTTTTTTTAATGTAGGAGGAATGTGAATAATTTGTTGTAATGTATTTGAGGGACATGTAATAATTTGATGTTTCTCCCTTGAAGAGGTGGGGATTTTTGCTCTTTCCTCTTTAATCTTGGTGGATTTGTGACTATGGAAGGAAAGACATTATGTAATTTCTTTCTGGCTCTCTTGAAGTGCATTGACCTCGCTATAAAGAAGCCAGGCAGCCACTTGAAGTAGCTGCAAGTATAGGTCCTATTTGATGACTGTGGAAGAGGTGCCAGCTGACAGCATCAACCACCAGGGAGGAAGCCTCTGTAGTGACGTCAGCACCAGACATCATCTACTGTAGCTGCATGAAAATCCCTGAGTCAAGAACCACCTAGCTGAGCTGAGTCAAGCATCCGAACCATGAGAAACAATAAGAAAGTAGTTACTCTTGTTTTAAGCCACTGTTTTGGGGTTATCTGTTGCAGAACAATAGTAGCTAGACACTAGATAATATATAAGAATTGAGCTCAATTTGAATAAGTGTAAATAGGTTTGAATAGCAAAAGAGGATAACTGCTGTTTACCAACAGTTCAATATTTCTGACAGTACATTTGATCTTCTGGAGTATTATTGTATTTTGTATCAGGGGCTCAATGATTATCAGATAATTACAAAAGTTAATAAAAATGCTTTTGACATAGTTGTTGATCTTATTTAGAAATCCAGGTCAAACGGAACTTATTTTCCCATATATTTGATAATTCTTCCTTCCTAAGCAAGTATTTGGAAGATAAAGTGTTTATGAAAAGGGTATGTGTGGTGGGAGGGTGCTATAATGCTGTGGAACTATCCCAGAATCTTTACATCTCCTTAGGTACTTTGAATCTGTTCAGATTCTGAAACTTATTCAGTTTTAAAACGTTGCTTAGTATCAGTATTTTAACCTGGGGTTCACTAAGACATTATTTTTAAAAGTTGTTTGACTTGTCTCATGTTTCTAATATATAAGCTGTGTTTTTTCAACGATAGTTTGATCTAAGCAAATGAAGATACCAACTTCACTTTTCGTGTGTTTTAGAAGGTCACCAGTGCTTTGTGTTCAAATAGCTTATTCTGTATTCCAGAAAATGCTTTCTTTCTTCTGTAAATTGACTGTTAACAAGGAGTTTATAAACCATTTTAATTAATAAATCAGTGTTTTCCTCTGTGAATTAAATGCACATCCATGTAGGTGGAGAGCATAGTAAGCCCCAGTTCAAAGGCACTCAGGATTCCACCTACAACAGTAATCTGGTCTGAAAACCTCATTTAAGCTTTATCTGGCATTACAGAAGCTCAAAATCTTATATACTGCTTTCAAGTAGAAAGTAATGGAATTTCAATTTTGCTACATAGATTTCTTAGTGATGCTTGAAGAGTTTGATTTAACTAGATAAATGAATTAAAGGGTTGAAAAAGTAAGCACCAGGAATGAATTCTGTATGTGTATACTGGGATATTTTATAGAAAAAAATTGAATAGTATTTATTTTTAATGAAGATAGAAGAATAATTTGATTTAACTTCTAACATGAGTCATTGGAGAAGATAATTTGCTGACAGGTTTAAATACCTTGGGAATAATTTCCTGAGTTGTAAAACAGCTTTCCCTGGAAGTTGGCAGTTCTTATGAAATTACATAGGCAAAATCCTAAATGGAAAAAAATGTGTATACTCAGAGCTCATTTAAGGTTGTGAATTGTGTTTATTCATATTGCATTTAATAAACTTTTGAAAATCCATGCTCTCTTTTACGTATCTGTAAGTTCCATCTAAAATTTCTCATTGCAATTTTACATAGTTCTCATGCATGTAATTTTTGGCATGTTGAAAATGTTGACCTTGAAAAGCAAAATTGTAACACTGTTTTAAAAAATGCAGGCAACAGAATCTAAATTCCACATTGATTTGATATCTCCTATAATTCATGTTGAAAAAAAAAATATGTGACAGCTTTTTATTAACATTCAGAATTTTACATTTTCACTTTGTCCTTGAAAGAAAGTCGTGAAGCATTATAAATATTTTGGGATTTAGATAACATAATTATAATGAATACACAATTAAATACATTAAGTGCTTTGTAAAGTGTAATAAATAACCAAGACGAAAAGTAAAATTATGTTCAAACTGAATACTTTAATGAGACAAATCCTGATCAATATTTCTCATGTATTTGATAAAGGGGAAATTTAAAATTCATAAGCACATATTAATCCACTGACTAGCCTACAGTTTTACTTTTTGTTGATAGAAAGTATAAAATATTAAATAGCTTAAATTACAAAATAAGATTAGGAGGAATTGATTAGATTATTTTATGATATTATTTGTTAAAATAAATCTCAGCTATGTTCTTGAATAACATTAATTTGAAAAAAAAGTTACACAAATGTTTTATCCTTGAGTTTTATTCAATCGCCTTAAAAATTGTTTTCCAGTAATACATTTTTCTACTTAGAAGAACCAGTATCAATATTGTTACTACCACAGTTTTAGCTGTTTCAAGGTGTATTGCTCCTCATATTTGTCCTAATAATGAGTAGTAAGAATAATTAAAAATAATTGATAATCTGTTAAAATATGTATACATATGTGTGTGCTTAAATCCAATGCCCTCTGATTTGCTCTCTCATGAGTCTCTAAAGAAGGAAACATTATTTTTAAAACAGTGGAAAACGAATAAGGAAAATTGCTAAATTGAAGTTGCTATTATTCATATTACAGAACTTTGCCATATATCCCATTATGAGGTAACAACTAACAGAAAGATGCATAAAAGAGACAAATAAATGCCCTATAGATTTATGGTAAGATGGTTATATAGTAAAAGAAATTTCTTGGTTGGGCAATCTAAAAGTATTTATATCTTGAGAAAATGAGCCATAATAAGATTTCAAATGGCCGAGGGATATGTGTACATATGAAAAGGTCTACTCTGAACTCAGCTCAGGGTTCAAGTGTGGGATACATATATTGCTGTCAGTTAGCTGTCTTTTGCAGGCAAGGGCAAAGATGAGAGAAATCTGAAAGAAGGGAGCAACAGGAGTCCTTAAGTGGAAGGTCGAAATGAGAATGAGTTAAGATGTAAATTCAGCAAGTTATGTGTAGGAGGTAGAGAGTGAGAAGTCATGCTTTCTTAGTGTCTCACTTGACAGACTGAAAAAGGGGTGGTCCCATAAATAGAGATTGAGAATTCCTGGCATAATAAATTTTGGGGATAGATGACTTCTGTTTGGAACACCAGCACCTTGAGTTAACTTTGAAATATCATGTTAATATAATCAGCATTTTACTTGGTGTCTGAAATTTGGAGGAAAGGTATGAACTGGAGACATGACTCTTGAATCTATGTCTCCAGCTCATACTCCTCCCCAGAATTTCAGACATATTGACGGGGACACTGGAAGTGGGTGTGAAAGGGATGCAATGCAGTAGAAGACAAATATCAACCTGTCTTCTTTGGAGATCTGGTTATATATCTCTAATTTCTACCATAACTCTGCATTCAGATTCCCTGACCCTGATTCAAGTACAAAAATCTTAAAATTGAATCTGTTATTCTTTCACCAGTTCCTCTACTGTGTTCCCTTCATGAGTTATGCTTGTTCTTCCAGTTATCAAGGCTAAAATATCTTTGTTAATCCATTGCATTGCCTTCTGCCTCCTTCTGATATTAAATCAGACATTATGATTGAGACTGTTTTACATTATCTTGCTTTTTCAGTAACTTCACACCTAATTTCCCTTTTTTTTTCTAATGAACTGTCATTCATTCATTTTCCCTATTTACCACAAGAAACATTACCTCTATATTTTTCTTTCTAGGAAAACATTATAATCATGTCATTTTCTGATTTAAGAACATTTTAATGAATCCATTTCCTTCTGGTGATTATTTAAAAATGTCTCTGCTTACTAACTCAAAAATTACTGTGGATGAGTTAATTTTCAAAATATATGCACGTTCTTTTTGTGTGAATGAAAACTTGAAAATATAAATATTTCAGCTTTTGTTTGTCTTTACAGTAGGGAATATATAGGACTCATCTTCAGACCAGTATTTTTCATAAACATAGATGTAAAAATATTCAACAAAATAATAAAAAATTGAATTCGGCATTGTATAAAAAAAGATTATATACCAGGATCAAGTGAGATTTATTCCAGGTATAAAATCTGGTTCAATAACTTAAAATCAATTATTATAATTCATTATATAAACAGGATAAAGAAAAAGTAATATCATATTAATAATGCATAAAAGCATTTGTCAATATTTATCACTCATTCCTAATTTTGTAAAAAAAAAATCAGCAAACTAAGAACACAAAAAACATTCTTAAATTGATAAAGAAGATCTACAAAATACTGCAGTTAACATTATACTCAGTAGTGAAAAAGTAGGTGTTTTATGTTAAATCAGGTACCAGTCAGGACGTCTCATTTCATCACTTCTATTCAACGTTGTACTGGCAGTCCTAGATGACACATTAACATAATAAAATAAAATAACATGCATATGGCTTAGAAAGGAAAATATAAACATGTCTTTGTTCACAGATGGCACAACTGTACATGCAGAAAAATGCAAAGAATCCACAAAATATCCTCCTATAGCAAATAAAAATTATAAGAGGGTGGCAAGATACAAGGTCAATATAAAAAATCAATTATTTTTGTCTATACCAATAATAAACAACTAGAATTTGAAGTTAAAAACACAAGATTATTTAAAATAGCATCTAAAAATATTTAGAAATAAATATGACAAAATATGTGCAAAATCTATGTAAGAAAAAATATAAACTCTGATGAAAGAAATCAAAGATCTAAATAAATGGTAATATATTCCTATTCATGGACAGGAGAATCAAATATTAAGCTGTCAGTTTTTACCAACTTGATCTATGACTTCAGTGCAATCCCAACAAAAATCCCAGTAAGTTATTTTGTGGATATCAGCAAATTGAGTCTAAATTTTATATGCAAAAACAAAAGACTTAGAATAGCCAACGTAATATTAAAGTAGAATAACACAGTTGGAGGACTGATACAAGCTGATGCCGAGACTACTATAGAGCTACTGTAATCAAGAAAATGTGTTGTTGACAAAATAATAGGAAAATAGATCACTAAAAGAAGAGAGAGCCCAGACATAGACCCACATAAATGTAGGGAACTCATCTTTGAAAAAGGGTCAAAGACAATTCAATGAAGAAAGAATAATTAAAAAAAAAAAAAGTGATTTGCAGACCTTACCTTTTTCACAAAAAGCAACTCAAAATTTATCATAGACCTAAATGTAAAGCGCAAAACTTTAAAACCTTCTGTAAGATAATGGTAAGAAATACACTTTACCTTAGTTATGGCAATAAGCTTTTAGATACAGCACCAAAAGCTTACTCCATAAAAGAAAAAAAAAAAAGAATAAATTTTGCATCATTAAAATTTTAAAAATCTTTTTCTCAGAATGAGACAGTGTTAACAGAATATAAAGATAGCCACAGACTAGGAAAAAAATTGCAACTCATATCTGTTAAGTAACTGATATCCAAAATATACAGAGATCTTAAAACTCAACAACAGGAAAACAACTCAATTATAAATTGGCAAAATATATGAACAGACATCTCACTACAGAAGATATACAGATAAAAAAATCATATGATAAAATGGTCAACATTATACATCATCAGGTAATTGCAAGTTAAGACAACAATTAGATACTACTACATGACTATGAGAATGGCTAAAATCCAAAACACTGAGAGCAGCAAATGCTAACAAAAATGTGTAGCAACAGCACTGTTTTTAGAGTCTAAATGATTATTTTTGTATTTTTTGTGTTTTTATTTTTTACCATAATGGGTACATAAAATTTGTATATATTTATGGGGTATGTGAGATGTTTTCACACTGACATACAATGTGTAATGATCAATTCAGGGCAATCAGGATATCCGTCTCCTCAAGCATTTATCTTTTTGCCAAAAGAGTGACTATAGTTAACAAAAGCTGTTTAAAAATTGCAGTTAAAACTGCAAAATTGACACAGGATTTTTTTCGGCGCCATTTCACCATCCAGAAACCTCTATGGCCAGTGGCACCTATGCCCTTGCTTTGCTCGGACATGTTCGGCCTGGCAGGCTGTGCTTGGCTTGTGCTACTAGCTCCTGTGGGTGAGCCAGGAACAGAGTGGCGAGGGATGTGTGAGCGAGTGAGCAAAGGCTCTGGCCACAGCACACAGTCAGGCACTTTGGCTGCTGTGGTGCAGCGGGCAGCTCCAAGCGCCTGCACAGGCTCGGCTTGTTCCCCAGCCTCCATCCCACAACAATTGCAGCTGCACGCTCAGTCCGCGGTGGGACTAGGTGTGCCACGAGGCTTCCTGGCTGGGCACTAGCGCCCAGATGAGGGGAATGTGGTGGCACTTGAAAATTCAAGATCCCAGCAATTGCAGAGCACCACCAGGGTGTCACAGCTTGTGCTCGAGGAGTCCCGAAGTCTGAGTCATCAGGGAATGCCACAGCTGTCTCTCACATTCCTACCATTCACAGCCCTGGGAACAGATGAGTGTTACAGCTCTGGCTTGGGGAGTCCTGAGGTCTAGGCCCCCAGAAGGGTTGCCACAGTTCACTCCTGTAGTGAAGCCCTTTTTGCCGCTGCCATTCAGCAGGCTCCGGGTTCTTTTCCCATGTCCAAGAAGAATGAGGTATGCAGACACTAGAGAAGAAGTAAGGCAGAGAAGAATTTTATTAACAGAAAAGCTCTCGACAATGAGAGGGGAGTTAAAGTGTGTAGCCCTTTGTGTGAGAGGGGGCCTGAAATGGGTAGCCCAATGTGTGGCTGAGTTCAGGGTTTTAATGGGCTTAGAATGGGAGAATGTGTGCTGATTCGTCCATGGGTGGTCCTGGAAAAAACACATTTGATTGGTTGAAGGGCATCATCAAGGTTGTAACTCTGGTCAGGGATTCTCTCTGGAACTGGCAGCTTAGTTTTCAGGCTTCAGGCTGTCTTTTGTTTGAAGGTTGGGTTTTACCGGGGACCAATCCCTATCTGCCTAGGAATTTGTCTGTCTCCTGCTGCTGTCAAAATCATATAGCCACTTTGGCAGATAATTTGACTGTTGTTGGAAAACCAAACATACTCTTACCATATGATCCAGCAGTCATGCTTTTCGGTAGTTACCCATGTGAGTTGTAAACTTATGCTACAAGAACCCTGCACATGAATGTTTATAGCAGCCTTATTCATAAATAAACAAATTGCAGTACTTCCATACAATGTAGTATTATCCGGTGATTAAAAAAATGAGCCCCAAAGACACAGAGGAACCCAACTGCACTTTGCTAAATGAGCAAAACCAATCTAACAAGGCCTCATACCATATCATCTCAACTATATGACATTCTGGAAAAGGCACAGCTATGGACAGAGTTAAATGATCAGTGATTGCCAGGGTTTTAAGGGTAAAAAGTAAAGGATAAACTAGTAGAATACAGGAGATTTTTATGGCAGTGAAATCATTCTACATAATACTATAATGGTAAATGCATATCATTACACATTTGTCAAAATCTAGAGAATTCACAACATAAAGAATGAGATCTAATATGAACTATGAACTTTAGTTCCTAATAATGTATCAATAATGAATCATCAGTTACAGAAAATATATGACACTAATGCAAGATGTTAATAGTAGTGGAAACTGTGAGAGGTGAATGGATAGATGGGAGCTCGTATACTTTCCCTTTAATTATTTTTTATACCTAAAACAGCTCTAAGAATAGAGTCTATTAGTTTAGAATGATGTGATACAGATGACCAGCTTGAAATCTTATTAGCAGGGATGACAGATTCCACTGCTTGTGTCCCATGGCTTTACTATATCATGCAGGGACATATTCTGAGTTTGTTTTTGGATATATTCCTAGATATCCATCTGCTTTGAGACTTTGTATCAAGATAATTAACTGTTATAAATATGAAGATGCATTGCTTTGAATATCATCTAGGCCACGATTTTTGTCTTGACAATATGAAATTTGTAGAATACTGAAGTATCTCAAATGTTCAAGCCCACTTTCCTACTGTTTCCTTTTTCTGTGAACATTTATAGACTGAGATTATATTTTTATTTCATACTTTAGGAGCAAAAGTATGTATAGTATAGGTTCTCTAGAGGGACACATGATCACAGGGTGAAGTCCACAATAGGCCATCTGCAAACTGAGGAGCAAGGAATCCTGTCTGAGTCCCAAAACCTCAAAAGTAGGGAAGCTGACAGTGTAGCTTTCAGTCTGTGACTGAAGACCCGAGAACCCCTGGCAAATCACTGGTGTAGGTCCAATAGTCCAAAAGCTGAAGAACTTGGAGTCTGATGTTCGAGGGCAGGAAACATCCTGCACAGGAGAAACATGGAGGCCAGAAGACTTAGCCAGTCTAGTCCTTCCACGTTCCTCTGCCTGCTTTTATCCTAGCTGTGCAGGCAGCTAATCAGTTGGTGGCCACCTAGATTGAGGGTGGGTCTGTCTCTCTCAGTCCGCTGCTCAAATGTTAATCTCCTCTGGCGACACCCTCGCAGACACACCCAGGAACAATACTTTGCATCCTTCAATCAAGTTGACACTCAATATTAACCATCACAAAGTACAAGTTGAAAGATTGCATTAACAAGTCAGTGGAAAACATTACCAAAACTCTAGGCCAATTGTGATATGGAAAAATATGTACATTTTCTAGAAGTTTTTATTATTTTCCCCAACCTTTCATTATAAAAAATGTTAAGAAAAGTTTAAATGTTTGCACACAGAGCTCACATATATCTGCAATCTAGCTTCTAGAATAAAAATTGTTGCTCTATTTGCTTCCTTATATATTCAGACATTTGTTTATCTTTTTTATCCATCCATTAATTCATCTTATTTATTTGGTGCATTTCAATGCATATTGGAGACATCAGTACATTTTATCCCTAACATCTTAGCCACAAAATTATTATGTAGTTTGTTTTTGTTTTCCTTTTCTTTTCAAGAGAGAAAAATCACAATTCTACCATCTTATGAGTTTGACAAATAAAATACTCCTCATTACCCAAACCCCATCAAGATTCAGAACACTGCTATCAACCCAGAAAGTTCTCTGTAGCCCTTGAGCAAAAGCAACCACTCTTCTGATTTAAAAAACATTAATTTATCTTTCTTCTAGACTCCATGTAAGTGAAACCACACAGTATAAACAATCTTATTCAAGATATTTTTCACTCAGCAAAATATTGATCTATGTTTGTTCCTTTTTATCACTAAATAGTATACTACTTGTGTTTTCTCATTCTCCTGTTGGTGGAAACATGAACTACTTCCAGTTTGGAGCTATTATTTATAAACTGCTATGCATATTTTTGAACAAGTCTCATGAATGAATAGACAAAGTCAATTATCTACTTATTTGTTTGCTGAAGTTTGAAATTAGAAAAACATCACTTTACAACAGCATGAAACTAAGTATAAAATAATTAGGTATAAATCTAAAAAAAGTGCAGAATCTATATGACAAGTTAATAAGACAGTGATGAGACCAATCAAAATTCTGTAAGTAAAGAGATATTTGGATTCATAGATTAGGAAACACAATATTATTAAAATGTCAATTATTCCCCATTTAATCTTTAGATTCAACACAACGACAATCAAAATTCCAAGTTGTTTTGTGTATATCAGTAAACTGAGTCTGAAGATAATGTAAAAATGTAAAAACCCCTTAACAGCCAACACAAGACTGAAAAGTTAAAATCAATTTTAATTTGACCTGACTTAAAAATTTACAAATATAAAGCAATAATTATCAAGACAGTGTGATATTACTAAAAGAATACAGAAAGTTTACTGGAAAAGAATAGAAAGCACAGAAATAGACCAATACAAATATAATCAAACAATCTTTGACTAAGATGCAAATACAAATCAATGGATAAAAAATATTCTTTTCAACAAATTATGTGGGAAAAACTGGATCCACATGGGAAAAAAGTGCATCTAGATAGGATCTTTCAGCTGCCACCAAAATTAACTCAAAACACATTATAGAGCTACATATGAACTACAAAACTATAAAACTTCTGGAAATAGAAGTAAAATAAATCCTTCATGACTTTGTACTTGTCAGTAAATATTTAAATATAATATAAAGAATCCATTGCATGAAATTTTAAAATGACAAATTGAATTTTATCAAAATTCCAAATTTTTCATTGTGAACAATTTTTAAAGGAAATAATAAATGATTTCTGTATGTTGAAACAACCTTGTACCCCAGGGGTAAACCCCACTTGGTTAGGGTGTGTAATCATTTATTTGTACTGGTGAATTTGGTTTGCCATTGTTTTATTGAAGATTATTCCTTTTATGTTTATCAGAGACACTGGCTTGTAGTTCTCTTTTCTTATGGTATCTTTGGCTTTGGTATCGTGGTAATGTTGGCCTCATAAAATGAGTTTGGAAGTATTTACTTCTACTTTATGAAAGAGTTTCAAAGCAGTTGGCATAAATTCTTCTTTGAATGTTTGGTAGAATTCAACAAAGAGGCAATCTAGTCCTGGGTGTTTTGGGAGTTTTTTGATTACTACTTGAATTTCTTTATTTGTTATGGATATATTAGTTTGTTCAAGTTTTCTATTTCTTGATTCAGACTTGGTAATTTGCATGTCTCTAGGAATTTATTTACTCTAGGCTACCTAATTTGTTGGCATATAATTGTTCATAATGGCATCTTATAATCCTTTTTATTTCTGAGGTACTTTTTATTTCTTGAGACATTGTAATGTCTTGTCTTTCATTTATGATTTCAATTATTTTCTCTTTTTTCTTAGTCTTTTTAAGAGTTTGTCAATTTTGTACCTTTTCAAAAAACCTCTTAGTTTTGATAAATTTTTCTGTAGTTTTTCTATTCTCTATTTGATTTTTTTTGTGGTTCAATAAAAATGCATTATATTATCATTTAAAAGTATCCACAACATACCTGCTAAAAAACTTATATCGAGAATACACAAATAACTTTTAAAACTCAAATATAAATCATATAAAAATGTATAAACAGCATTTGTCATTAGAGAAGTGCAAACTAAAATGAAAGGCACCACTACACAACTGTTAGAATGGCTGAAATCCAAAAAGAACCTGACAATATCAAAAGTTGGTGAGGGCATGGAGGAACAGGAACTCTCACTCATTGGTCATGGGAATGTAAAGTGGTAGAGTGGAAATCAGTTTCATGGTTCTTCTAGATTTAAACATAGCCTTACTATATAATCCATCAAATTATGCACGTTATTGAGAAATTAATATCCCCACTAAAACCTGCATATAAACATTTATAACATCATTACTGATAATTGCTCCAAGCTGGAAGTAACCCAGATGACCTTCAGTATATGAATGGATAAATTGTGATACATCCATACAGTTGAAAACTATGAAACAAGAAAAAAGTAATGAACTACTGATTTGTATAAAAATATGGTGAGTTTTACATAAATTTTTGAAGCCAGAATTTCACTTAGAAAGAAGTCAGACTTTCACATATTGTGTGATTCTATTTATGTGATATTATGGAAAAGGGAGAAAACAAATTAGTGTTTGCCAGAGATTGTGGAGGGAAAAGAGTTTCATGAGAAGCAGCATAAGAGATGTTTTAGAGTGATTGAATTAATTTGTAGGATGAAACTTAGCAAAAATAATCAAGCGTGTGTTAAGGAATCCTACAAACTATGACAAAAGAGTGTAACAGTATTTCAATTGTGTACAAATGGCTTAACTTCAGTGAGAAAAGGTGAGAAAAGATGGTGCTGATCCAAATAATTTTGGAAAACTCTTTTGACTGGCAATGGTAGGACTAAAGATAGATGTGGCTGTACATAAACATTGTGCTTTAATTGACAAAGTAATTACTCATTCCATTATGAGTTAACTAACATTCTGGAGCTGTTGTAATGTATGCTGGAATTGAACCAATGAATGAATGGATGGCAGATAGTGGAAGTCAGGTATCTCATTCTTGAAATAGAAGGTAACATAAGAAAAAGGGGAAGACTAGAATCAAACGTGGTACTGGATTAGAATGAAGACATCAGTATTAACTCTTGACTCAATTAACATAGATACAGAGGAATAGATACAAAAATACTTGTATTTATAGGTATATATAGGGTTAGTATTCATGCATATATTTCCTTCTTCTTTCCACTGACAGCAACTAGAAGCAATTATAACTTAGTGACAATAAGAATACCTTGTATCTAGATCTTGGTT
This sequence comes from Trachypithecus francoisi, assembly GCF_009764315.1. Classification (NCBI taxonomy): domain Eukaryota; kingdom Metazoa; phylum Chordata; class Mammalia; order Primates; family Cercopithecidae; genus Trachypithecus; species Trachypithecus francoisi. The sequence goes on from NW_022681454.1 coordinate 153,727,914, forward strand.
TCTAATTTATTCTCCAACATAAGAAAGCAGAACTCTTTGGAGAATAGCGATGCTAGATCTGGGGTAAGAAATATACAAGATGAACCTGGAAAATGTCATAGTGCCAAAAAACAAAAAAGTATACCAAAATGTGGACATGTTAAAGGGACCCAGAAGTCAACCTGAAAGAGCTCCCAATAGCCAAAGTTGGAACAATTGAAGCAATAATATAAATAAAATGGAATTATATTATAACCCCAACTAGAAAATGATATAAATATCTGTTTGACTGAAACAAATGAGAGAGAAGAGACAAATTTTCTATATAAAAGAATTTAAAATAATTTAGGTACATAGTATCTCTTAAGAAGGTGGACCTTAAACACCCTGGCCCCTCTAATATGTGGGTTGCCCTTACTTACTTGCTTCCAGATAGTACAGTATGAAAAGGGGAAGAGGAATAACTTTACAGTGAGTAAATCTGGAAAACACTCCCTTATCCAGGTGATCAGAGTTAACATTATCATAATAAGTCATGGTGATAGCTTGTGCCCCTGATACTTCACCTCTGTGGTCTTCATCTAAAAAAATACATGATGTCAGTTAAGCTGTGAGAAGAATATAAGATAAACCCAAATTGGAAAAATATTCTATCAAATATTAATACTTGACCAATACTCCTAAAAACTGACAGGGCTATAAAAAATCAGAAAATCCTGAAAAACTGTCACAAACCAAAGGAAGATAAGACTATGTGACAAGTAAATGTCATATGGTGGTCTGCTTGATTCTGGAATAAAAAAGGGACATAGGAGAAACACTAGTGAAATACAAATAAAAGTACAAAGTTTTGCTAAAAAAAAGAATACTGAGAGATCACAGGCCGGGCGCGGTGCCTCAAGCCTGTAATCCCAGCACTTTGGGAGGCCGAGACGGGCGGATCACAAGGTCAGGAGATCGAGACCATCCTGGCTAATACGGGGAAACCCCGTCTCTACTAAAGAATACAAAAAACTAGCCGGGCGACGAGGCAGGCGCCTGTAGTCCCAGCTACTTGGGAGGCGGAGGCAGGAGAATGACGTAAACCTGGGAGGCGGAGCTTGCAGTGAGCGCAGATCCGGCCACTGCACTCCAGGCTGGGCGACAGAGCCAGACTCCGTCTCAAAAAAAAAAAAAAAAAAAAAAGATCACAAATAGTAATAATACATTAGATTTTTCAATTCAAGAGATGGGCTTAATCCAAAACTACAGATATTTTCATATTCATTAGCTTTATTTCTCATCTTTCACTTGTGAAATTGATGGTTTTTTCTTCCTAGTTGTTTATCTTATTTATTAAATATGTTATCAAAGCCATAGAATCGTTTCTTCAACATATCCCATTTTGTATCTTTTCTATTCATATACACTACATATTTCTACATGTACACACACAGACACGCACACACAGTTACAGTTCTTAAACTTTTTTCAGACATTTCATTTGGCTCAGAAACATGTATTATCTAGCCACATAGCCTATATTAGAACTGTGCGTTTTTGTCAATAAAATAAATAGCCAAATCAACAGCAGCTTAAACAAACTGGAAGTTTATTAGCCTGTTGTGTAAATCTAGTTTAACATTTCAAAGCTAAAGTGGCACCTCTCTGGTGTCAGGGACCACAAAACTCCTATTTTGTTGTTACACCATCAGACTAGTATTCCTTTCCTCCATTATGTAAGATAATTTTTTTTTTGTACGGGGCAGAGAAGCAAATGGCTCCTTGGTATTTATGTTTTTAGAATAACAGTGGATTGAGTCCCCTAATTTTACTTACATGAGGTAGTAAATTATTTATATATCAAGGGACAAATTCTCATGGTCCTCATTGTCTCTCTGGACCTGATGGGAGATTGGGTAATTTATTAAATTTATTTTTTTAAAATTACACTTTGACTTCTGGGGTACATGCACAGAACGTGCAGGTTTGTTACATAGGTATACACGTGCCATGGTGGTTTGCTGTACCCATCAACCTGTCATCTACATTAGGTGTTTATCCTAATGCTATCCCTCCCCCAGACTCCCACCCACTAACAGGCCCCAGTGTGTGATGTTCCCCTCCCCGTGTCCATGTGTTCTCATTGTTCAACTCCCACTAATGAGTGAGAACATGCGGTGTTTGGTTTTCTGTTCTTGTGTTAGTTTGCTGAGAATGATGGTTTCCAGCTTCAGCCATGTCCCTGCAAAGAACATGAACTCATCCTTTTTTATGACTGCACAGTATTTCATGGGATATATGTGCCAGATTTTCTTTATCCAGTCTATCACTGATGGGCATTTGGGTTGGTTCCAAGTTGTTGCTATTGTGAACAGTGCTGCAATAAACATATGTGTGCGTGTGCATGTGTCTTTATAGTAGAATGATTTATAATCCTTTGGACATATACCCAGTAATGGGATTGCTGGGTCAAATCATATTTCTAGTTCTAGATCCTTGAGGAATCACCACACTATCTTCCACAATGGTTTAACTAATTTACATTCCCACCAACGGCATGTAAAAATGTTCCTATTTCGTCACATCCTCTCCAGCATCTGTTGTTTCCTGACTTTTTAATGATTGCCATTCTAACTGGCCTGAGATGGTGTCTCATGGTTTTGATTTGCATTTTTCTAATGATCAGGGATGATGAGCTTTTTTTCCTATGTTTGTTGGCTGCATAAATGTCTTCTTTTGAGAAGTGTCTGTTTATATCCTTTGCCCACTTTTTGATGGGGTTGTTTGTTTCTTTCCTGTAAATTTGTTTAAGTTCTTTGTAGATTCTGGATATTAGCACTTTGTCAGATGGATATATTGCAAAATTTTTCTCCCATTCTTTAGGTTGCCTGTTCACACTGATGTTAGTTTCTTTTGCTGTGCAGAAACTATAGTTTAATTAGATCCCATTTGTCAATTTTGGCTTTTTTTGCCATTGCTTTTGGTGTTGTAGTCATGAAATCTTTGCCCATGCCTATGTCCTGAAAGGTATTGCCTAGATTTTTCTTCAAGGTATTGCCTGGTTTTAGGTCTTATGTTTAGGTCTTTAATCCATCTTGAGTTAATTTTTGTATAAGGCATAAGGAAGGGACCCAGTTTCAGTTTTCTGCATGTGGCTAGCCAGTTTTCCCAACACCATTTATTAAATAGGGAATCCTTTCCCTATTGCTTGTTTTTGTCAGGTTTGTCAAAGATCAGATGGTTAAAAGATCAATCCTGGGTTCAAGCAATTCTCCTGCCTCAGCGTCCCTAGTAGCTGGGATTACAGCTACATAGCACTATGTCCAGCTAATTTTTGTATTTTTAGAGAGACAGGGTTTCAACATGTTGGCTAAGCCAGTCTCGAACTCCTGACTTCAAGTGATCTGCCTGCCTCGGTCTCCCAAAGTGCTGGGATTACAGGCGTGAGCCACTGCACCCAGCATTATTTTGTATTTTTGTTAAGAATTGATGATGGTTTTTGTTGAGAATGAAAAATGGATTTTGTCAAATGTCAAATGTTTTTTCTACATCTATTGGAATAAGAATATACTTTTTATTTATTTTATCTTTTATTTTTATTTTTATTTTTTTTTTTGAGACGGAGTCTCGCTCTGTCACCCAGGCTGGAGGGCAGTGGTGTGATCTCGGCTCACTGCAAGCTCCGCCTCCCGGGTTCCCGCCATTCTCCTGCTTCAGCCTCCTGAGTAGCTGGGACTACAGGCGGCTGCAACCGCACCCGGCTAATTTTTTGTATTTTTAGTAGAGACGCGGTTTCACCATGGTCTCGATCTCCTGACCTTGTGATCCGCCTGCCTCGGCCTCCCAAAGTGCTGGGATTACAGGCGTGAACCACCGCGCCCGGCCATATTTTTTAAACTCTATTAAGAGACCAACTATATTGATGATAAAATGCATTGATTGAGTTTTTAATATCATATCGATCTTGTATTTCTGGAATATTGATACCTGATTTGTTGTCATAAAAAGTGGTCTCGTAATATAAGTTGTGAAATGGTCTCTCTTCTTCAAATTTTGAAGACTGATAATTTTTATCACTTTCTTCCTCAAAACTTTAGTACATATATAGCAATTTGGGTCTAGCGTTATTGTAGGAAAGCTTTAAAAACTGATTTAATTTATTTAATAAAGGGCTACAGAGATTTTTCTTCTAGACTGAGATTTGGTAGTTTATGATTTTCAAGTAATATGTTAATTTTATCTAATTTGTTTAATTTATTCACATATGTTTTTCATAGTAACCCATTATTACTCATTACATTATTACTGTTTTCAAACAGTATGCTAGGGCAATCATAGGCTTCTTTATTTGTTTCTTGCGTCTCTGGAAGCAAGAAATAGTACACCCATTCCGATAAGTGGCTTGGCAGTTTCTTTAAAAAGTACCATACACCTCAGCAACTGATCAATTGTTCTGTCTTTAAAAATATACTTAAAGTGATAGAAAGTAAAGATAGAGGGTTATAGTTCACAGTTAAGAAAATATTTGAAAGTACACTCTTGCCTCGGTATCCATGGAGGATTGCTTCCAGGACCCCCTGCAGATACCAAAATTTATGGATGCTCAAGTCTCCTATATAAAATGGTGTAGTATTTGCATGTAACCTATACACTTCCTCCTGTATACTTTAGATTATCTCTAGGTTACTTTTAATACCTGATACAGTGTAAATGGTACGTACATAGTTGTCATGCTGTATGTTTTCAGTTTGTAGTATTTTACTGTTGTATTGTTATATTTTATTGTTTTTTTTTCTTGAATAATTTCAGTCCACAGTGTTTGAATCCATAGATGCAGAACCCATTGGCAAGAGAGACCAAACATCACATGTTCTCACTTATAAGTGGGAGCTGAACGATGAGAACACATGAACACAGGGAGGGGAACAACACACACTGGGGTGTGTCGGTGGGTGGGGTAGGGGAAGGGAGAATATTAGGAAAAATAGTTAATGCATGCTGGGCTTAATACCCAGGTTATGGGTGGATAGGTGCAGCAAACCACCATGGAACACGTTTACCTGTGTAACAAACCCCAGAACTAAAAATCAAATTTAAAAAAAAAACAAAAAAACCCTAGTCCTCAAGGTGATGTAATTTGGAGATAAAAATCTTTGGAGATAATTAGGTTTAGATGAGGTGTGAGGGTGGGACCCTCATGAAGAGATCAGTGTCTTCACAGAAGAGAAATCAGACAGCTTGCTTTCTCTATCTATCTTCCTGTCATGTGAGACACAGTGAGAAGCCAGCTCTTCTGCAAGCCAGAAAGAGAGACATTGCAAGAAATGAACCATGGTGACACCTTGGACTTCTAGCCTCCACAACTGTGAGAAAATAAATTTCCTTGTTCAAACCACCTGGTTTATAGTATTTTGTTATGGCAGCCTGAGCTAAGACTGTGTGTTGTGTGTGTGTGTGTGTTGTGTGTGTGTGGGTGTGTTGGGGTTCACTGGAAAGGGTGTGGATGATTTTCCAGATTGAGAGCTAAATAGGAGTATTCTGTGTAAATTACATAAGCACTATATTTTAATAAGTGACCCTTATCTACCACCTTACTTTATATATCACAAACTTCAAACATTTTATATACATTATATAATATTTCTAAGATTTCTTTTTTTTTTTTTTTTTTTTTTTTTATTATCTTTAAGTTCTAGGGTACATGTGCATAATTTTATATCATGTATAACTCCCCAATGCAATCCCTCCCTCCTCCCCCCTCCCCATGATAGGCCCCAGTGTGTGATGTTCCCCTTCCCGAGTCCAAGTGATCTCATTGTTCAGTTCCCACCTATGAGTGAGAACATGCGGTGTTTGGTTTCTCTTCTTGTGATAGTTTGCTAAGAATGATGGTTTCCAGCTGCATCCATGTCCCTACAAAGGACGCAAACTCATCCTTTTTGATGGCTGCATAGTATTCCATGGTGTATATGTGCCACATTTTCTTAATCCAGTCTGTCACAGATGGACATTTGGTTGATTCCAAGTCTTTGCTATTGTGAATAGTGCCGCAATAAACATACGTGTGCATGTGTCTTTGTAGTAGAGTAATTTATAATCCTTTGGGTATATACCCAGTAGTGGGATGGCTGGGTCATATGGTACATCTAGTTCTAGATCCTTGAGGAATCGCCATACTGTTTTCCATAATGGTTGAACTAGTTTACAATCCCACCAACAGTGTAAAAGTGTTCCTATTTCTCCACATCCTCTCCAACATCTATTGTTTCCTGACTTCTTAATGATTGCCATTCTAACTGGTGTGAGATGGTATCTCATTGTGGTTTGATTTGCATTTCTCTGATGGCGAGTGATGACGAGCATTTTTTCATGTGTCTGTTGGCTGTATGGATGTCTTCTTTTGAGAAATGTCTGTTCATATCCTTTCCCCACTTTTTGATGGGGTTGTTTGTTTTTTTTCTTGTATATTTGTTTGAGTTCTTTGTAGATTCTGGATATTAGCCCTTTGTCAGATGAGTAGTTGCAAAAATTTTCTCCCATTCTGTAGGTTGCCTGTTCACTCTGATGGTAGTTTCTTTTGCTGTGCAAAAGCTCTTTAGTTTATGAGATCCCATTGTCAATTTTGGCTTTTGCTGCCGTTGCTTTTGGTGTTTTAGACATGAAGTCCTTGCCCATGCCTATGTCCTGAATGGTACTACCTAGATTTTCTTCTAGGTTTTTATGGTATTAGGTCTAACATTTAAGTCTCTAATCCATCTTGAATTATTTTCGTATAAGGGGTAAGGAAAGGATCCAGTTTCAGCTTTCTACTTATGGCTAGCCAATTTTCCCAGCACCATTTATTAAATAGGGAATCCTTTCCCCATTTCTTGTTTTTGTCAGGTTTGTCAAAGATCAGATGGCTGTAGATGTGTGGTATTATTTCTGAGGACTCTGTTCTGTTCCACTGGTCTATTTCTCTGTTGTGGTACCAGTACCATGCTGTTTTGGTTACTGTAGCCTTGTAGTATAGTTTGAAGTCAGGTAGCGTGACGCCTCCAGCTTTGTCTTTTGACCTAGGATTGTCTTGGCAATGCGGGCTCTTTTTTGGTTCCATATGACTTTAAAGCAGTTTTTTCCAATTCTGTGAAGAAACTCATTGGTAGCTTGATGGGGATGGCATTGAATCTATAAATAACCTGGGCAGTATGGCCATTTTCACGATATTGATTCTTCTATCCATGAGCATGGTATGTTCTTCCATTTGTTTGTGTCCTCTTTGATTTCACTGAGCAGTGGTTTGTAGTTCTCCTTGAAGAGGTCCTTTACATCCCTTGTAAGCTGGATTCCTAGGTATTTTATTCTCTTTGAAGCAATTGTGAATGGAAGTTCATTCCTGACTTGGCTCTCTGCTTGTCTGTTACTGGTGTATAAGAATGCTTGTGATTTTTGCACATTATTTTGTATCCTGAGACTTTGCTGAAGTTGCTTATCAGCTTAAGGAGATTTTGGGCTGAGACGATGGGGTTTTCTAAATATACAATCATGTCATCTGCAAACAGGGACAATTTGACTTCTTCTTTTCCTAACGAATACCCTTGATTTCTTTCTCTTGCCTGATTGCCCTAGCCAGAACTTCCAACACTATGTTGAATAGGAGTGGTGAGAGAGGGCATCCCTGTCTTGTGCCAGTTTTCAAAGGGAATTTTTCCAGTTTTTGCCCATCAGTATGATATTAGCTGTGGGTTTGTCGTAAATAGCTCTTATTATTTTGAGGTACGTTCCATCAATACCGAATTTATTGAGCGTTTTTAGCATAAAGGGCTGTTGAATTTTGTCAAAAGCCTTTTCTGCATCTATTGAGATAATCATGTGGTTCTTGTCTTTGGTTCTGTTTATATGCTGGATTACGTTTATTGATTTGCGAATGTTGAACCAGCCTTGCATCCCAGGATGAAGCCCACTTGATCATGGTGGATAAGCTTTTTGATGTGCTGCTGAATTCGGTTTGCCAGTATTTTATTGAGAATTTTTGCATCGATGTTCATCAGGGATATTGGTCTAAAATTCTCTTTTTTTGTTGTGTCTCTGCCAGGCTTTGGTATCAGGATGATGTTGGCCTCATAAAATGAGTTAGGGAGGATTCCCTCTTTTTCTATTGATTGGAATAGTTTCAGAAGGAATGGTACCAGCTCCTCCTTGTACCTCTGGTAGAATTCAGCTGTGAATCCATCTGGTCCTGGACTTTTTTTCGTGGGTAGGCTATTAATTGTTGCCTCAATTTCAGAGCCTGTTATTGGTCTATTCAGGGATTCAACTTCTTCCTGGTTCAGTCTTGGGAGAGTGTAAGTGTCCAGGAAATTATCCATTTCTTCTAGATTTTCTAGTCGATTTGCGTAGAGGCATTTATAGTATTCTCTGATGGTTGTTTGTATTTCTGTGGGGTCGGTGGTGATATCCCCTTTATCATTTTTTATTGCGTCTATTTGATTCCTCTCTCTTTTCTTCTTTATTAGTCTTGCTAGCCCTGTCAATTTTGTTGATCTTTTCAAAAAACCAACTCCTGGATTCATTGATTTTTTGGAGGGTTTTTTGTGACTCTATCTCCTTCAGTTCTGCTCTGATCTTAGTTATTTCTTGCCTTCTGCTAGCTTTTGAATGTGTTTGCTCTTGCCTCTCTAGTTCTTTTAATTGTGATGTTAAAGTGTCAATTTTAGATCTTCCTGCTTTCTCTTGTGGCATTTAGTGCTATAAATTTCCCTCTACACACTGCTTTAAATGTGTCCCAGAGATTCTGGTATGTTGTATCTTTGTTCTCATTGGTTTCAAAGAACATCTTTATTTCTGCTTTCATTTCGTTATGTACCCAGTAGTCATTCAGGAGCAGTTATTCAGTTTCCATGTAGTTGAGCGGTTTTGATTGAGTTTCTTAGTCCTGAGTTCTAGTTTGATTGCACTGTGGTCTGAGAGACAGTTTGTTATATTTCTGTTCTTGTACATTTGCTGAGGAGTGCTTTACTTCCAATTATGTGGTCAATTTTGGAATAAGTGCGATGTGGTGCTGAGAAGAATGTATATTCTGTTGATTTGGGGTGGAGAGTTCTATAGATGTCTATTAGGTCCGCTTGGTGCAGAGATGAGTTCAATTCCTGGATATCCTTGTTAACTTTCTGTCTCGTTGATCTGTCTAATGTTGACAGTGGAGTGTTGAAATCTCCCATTATTATTGTATGGGAGTCTAAGTCTCTTTGTAGGTCTCTAAGGACTTGCTTTATGAATCTGGGTGCTCCTGTATTGGGTGCATATATATTTAGGAGAGTTAGCTCTTCCTGTTGAATTGATCCCTTTACCATTATGTAATGGCCTTCTTTGTCTCTTTTGATCTTTGATGGTTTAAAGTCTGTTTTATCAGAGACTAGGATTGCAACCCCTGCTTTTTTTTGTTCTCCATTTGCTTGGTAGATCTTTCTCCATCCCTTATTTGAGCCTATGTATGTCTCTGCATGTGAGATGGTCTCCTGAATACAGCAGACTGATGGGTCTTGACTCTTTATCCAGTTTGCCAGTCTGTGTCTTTTAATTGGAGCATTTAGTCCATTTACATTTAAGGTTAATATTGTTATGTGTGAACTTGATCCTGTCATTATGATATTAACTGGTTATTTTGCTCGTTAGTTGATGCAGTTTCTTCCTAGCCTCGATGGTCTTTACATTTTGGCATGTTTTTGCAATGGCTGGTACCGGTTGTTCCTTTCCATGTTTAGGGCTTCCTTCAGGGTCTCTTGTAAGGCAGGCCTGGTGGTGACAAAATCTCTAAGCATTTGCTTATCTGTAAAGGATTTTATTTCTCCTTCACTGATGAAACTTAGTTTGGCTGGATATGAAATTCTGGGTTGAAAATTCTTTTCTTTAAGAACGTTGAATATTGGCCCCCACTCTTTCTGGCTTGTAGAGTTTCTGCCGAGAGATCTGCTGTTAGTCTGATGGGCTTCCCTTTGTGGGTAACCCGACCTTTCTCTCTGGCTGCCCTTAAGATTTTTTCCTTCATTTCAACTTTGGTGAATCTGGCAATTATGTGTCTTGGAGTTGCTCTTCTGGAGGAGTATCTTTGTGGCGTTCTCTGTATTTCCTGAATTTGAATGTTGGCCTGCCCTACTAGGTTGGGGAAGTTCTCCTGGATGATATCCTGAAGAGTGTTTTCCAACTTGGTTCCATTTTCCCCCTCACTTTCAGGCACCCCAATCAGACGTAGATTTGGTCTTTTTACATAATCCCATACTTCTTGCAGGCTTTGTTCATTTCTTTTTCTTCTTTTTTCTTTTGGTTCTCTTCTCGCTTCATTTCATTCATTTGATCCTCAATCGCTGATACTCTTTCTTCCAGTTGATCGAGTCGGTTACTGAAGCTTGTGCATTTGTCACGTATTTCTCGTGTCATGGTTTTCATCTCTGTCATTTCGTTTATGATCTTCTCTGCATTAATTAGTCTAGCTGTCAATTCTTCCACTTTTTTTTCAAGATTTTTAGTTTCTTTGCGCTGGGTACGTAATTCCTCCTTTAGCTCTGAGAAGTTTGATGGACTGAAGCCTTCTTCTCTCATCTCGTCAAAGTCATTCTCTGACCAGCTTTGATCCGTTGCTGGCGATGGGCTGCGCTCCTTTGCAGGGGGAGATGCGCTCTTATTTTTTGAATTTCCAGCTTTTCTGCCCTGCTTTTTCCCCATCTTTGTGGTTTTATCTGTCTCTGTCTTTGATGATGGTGACGTACTGATGGGGTTTTGGTATAGGTGTCCTTCCTGTTTGATAGTTTTCCGTCTGACAGTCAGAAGGACTGTCTGTTGGTCTGTTGGAGATTGCTTGAGGTCCACTCCAGACCCTGTTTGCCTGGGTATCAGCAGCAGAGGTTGCAAAGATAGAATATTGCTGACAGCGAGTGTACCTGTCTGATTCTTCCTTTGGAAGTTTCCTCTCAGGGATGACCCCACCCTGTGAGGTGTGGGGTGTCAGACTGCCCCTAGTGGGGGATGTCTCCCAGCTAGGCTACTCAGGGGTCAGGGACCCACCTGAGCAGGCAGTCTGTCCGTTCTCGATCTCAACCTCCGCGTTGGGAGATCCACGGCTCTCCCCAAAGCTGTCAGACAGAGTCGTTCGCCTCTGCACCGCCCCCGCTGCTTTCCCTATTGGCCTCAGCTGTGGGCTGTCCCCAGAGGTGGAGTCTACAGAGACAGGCAGGTTTCCTTGAGCTGCTGTGAGCTCCACCCAGTTCGAGCTTCCCAGCGGCTTTGTTTACCTACTTAAGCCTCAGCAATGGCGGCGCCCCTCCCCCAGCCTCGCTGCTGCCTTGCGGATAGATCGCCGCAGACGGCTGTGTTAGCAGTGAGGGAGGCTCCGTGGCGTGGGACCCTCCCGGCCAGGTGTGGGATATATTCTCCTGGTGTGCCTGTTTCCTTAAAGCGCAGTATTGGGGTGGGAGTTACCCGATTTTCCAGGTGTTATGTGTCTCAGTTCCCCTGGCTAGGAAAACGGATTCCTTCCCCCTTGCGCTTCCAGGTGAGGCGATGCCTCGCCCTGCTTCAGCTCACGCTGGTCAGGCTGCAGCAGCTGACCAGCACCGATTGTCCGGCACTCCCTAGAGAGATGACCCCAGTACCTCAGTTGAAAATGCAGAAATCACTCTTTCTGTGTTACTCGCGCTGGGAGTTGGAGACTGGAGCTGTTCCTATTCGGCCATCTTGCTCCGCCCCTATTTCTAAGATTTCTTATATAACTTTGTGTACAGTCATATGGTAGTGATTTAATAAAATATTTAATGCTATTAATCTATTAAGATTTAAATAAAATTGTTCACGTAATACACTATACATACTGAAGTATTTTGTTTTTAATTCCTCCCAGAACATATATGCAAGCGCAAAAATTCTCTATTTGCATCATTGTGGAGTGTAGCTGAATCTCTTGTCTATAGACAGCAGAGTATTTTTTTGATCAACTAAACTTTTGTTGATAGAAGTGGTTTTTAATAGACATAGGTATAATTTTAAAGTCAAGTTATATCAGGGTTAAGAGCTGTTTTAGAGTTTTTTCAGGTTCTTTATCTCTCTTATTTAGGGTCTTAAATATTTATTGCCCAATTCTTTTTTATAAAGATTACTGAAAATTGTTTTAAAATGCTTTTCAGTATCTCTTCTACCCTAACTGTACTGCATGTGTTTTTATGATTATAAATTATACAAGCTTTCCATAAACAATTCAAATAATACATCAGTAGTCAGCCTTAAGTAAAAGCCAAATTTAGAAATAATTTGGAGTTAATGGTTCTATCTCAGACTAAACTACATATATGGCATGTTTAAAATATATATGGTCTATAGAAATGTGAATAAATAATATATTTTTCTCAAAGCATATTAAACTTAGAACATTCTCATTCCATTCTCGAATAGATAAAAAGTGCTTAATAATAATCAAAGAAATAATAGGTAGGAGCAAAGATAGCCCACTAGATGCAACCAGCAGAATATCTCACTGAGAGGCCAGTACATCAGGAAGACTTACACACTGTGATCAGATCTTTGGAGGGAAGGCATTTAAAGTGGACAGAGGAAGGACATAGATGCTGGGCTGAAGGCAGGAAGCCAGGAACCCTCCTGCATGGAACTACCAAGTACTAGGACTCATTCCTGACCCACAGGAACTCCTGGGAGGGGAGTTTAACAGGTGAAGAGCAGCCTGTTCCTGCATGGACCTCTGCCATCTTAGCAGCAGGAGATCCCGTGATTCCCATGGACACTTGAGCTGGCAGAGATATCTGCTGAGAGAGATGGCAGATGCAGGACTCCAGCCTGTGTGCAGTCCAAAAGGTTTGCTGTGGGAACAGCTGCAGTGGAGCATGGCTAGGGATATGTATCACCCAAGGCTTTCCATGATCCTGATCCTCCAGGAGACATTAGCTTTAGGGTGACAGTTGGACATGGACAGAGCAGGATGGTCCTGACCATGGGATGGTGCCAGTCTGGTCTGAGCACTCTCCTATCTGTTGGCTTCTCCTGGGGCCCTAGCCTGGCTGCACCTGCTTGCAGTGAAGCTGGAGCCCTCATTATAGCTCCTTTGCCGGTAGACCATGCATGACCCTTGGAGAGCTCTGGCCCTTGCTGACATGCACCAGTCCATCCACACCCACCCCCGACTCTAATCTCCTCCTACTGCTTTTCTGGCATGTACTCACCCACGGCCTCCTCTACCACTTTGCTGGTGCACATGTGTGGGTGGACCTTGCTTTCCCTGCTGGCATGCTGGTGGGCATGTGCTCCATCATGCCACCACCGCCAGCATGAGTGCACCCCATTGCTGGCATAGGCACACCCCATCACATCACCATCACTGACACAAACATATCCACAGATGCCGACAATCCCACACCCGCCTCACCAGTGCCGCTGCTGCCGGTGCAAACACACATGGATGCCAGCAACTCTGCTCCTGCCAGTTCTCCATCCCAGCCAATGTGTGTACACTTCACTGCCGTCATGTGGCTGCTGGCATGTGTGAGTGAGCATAGGTCCCACTGCCACCATCTGGACAAAGTGTTCTGGCAACTTAAAAAGATAGAGTGCCTTATATCCAAATGACCAAACTAGCTCTCGAGACAGCGATGCTTCTTAATCAGGCTGAAATGGCTTCAAATGACAGAAATATAATGGAGAATACGAAGGAACAAAGATCATCGATATTCAGGAGAAAGTCGAAACCCAATCCAGGGAATATAAAATGACACAGGAGCTGAAAGACAGAATGGCCATTTTAGAAAATAGCAAATGGATACAATAGAGTTAAAAAATTAAGTTAAGTAATGTGATAATACAACCCCAGTTAAGAACAGAATAGACGAGGCTGAGAAGAGAATCTCTAAACTTGAAGATCATTCCTCCAAAATAATCAGTGAGACAAAAAATAAAGAAAAGTAATGAATTAGAATAAACAAATGCCTCTGAGAAATATGAGATTATATAAAGAGACCACATCTTTGACTCACTGATGTCCCTGAAAGAGAGAGAGAGAAAAAAGGCAAACTTGGAAAATTTGAGGTTACTATCCATGAAAATTTATGGACCTCACTAGAGAGGTCAACATTCAAATTCAGGAGATGCAGAGACCTGTGAGATATTATAAAAGATGATCATCCCAAAGACTCAAGACACACTGTCATCAGATTCTCCAAGCATAACTTGAAATAAAACATTTAAACGTAGCTAGGCAGAAGTGAAAGTTACCTACAAAGGGAACCCATCAAGCTAACAGTGGAACTTCAGTAGAACTCTTTAAGCCAGAAGATATTGGGAGCCTGTATTCAGCATTCTTAAAGAAAATAATTCTGAACAACTGTTGCATATCCAGCCAAACTAAGCTTCATAAGTGAAGGAAAAATAAGACCCTCTTCAGACAAGCAAATTATGAGGGCATTTATTACTACCAGACCTGCCTTACAAGAGATCCTTAAAAGATTGCTAAATATGAGAAGAAAAGACTGTTACCAGCTTCCACAAAACATACTTATATACATAGACTATTGACACTATAAAACAACTACACAATCAAGTCTGCATAGTAACCAGCTAATAACATGATGACAGGGTCAAATCTGTACATATCAATATTAACTTTGAATGTAAACAGGCTAAATACCCCAATCAAAAGGCAGAGAGGGGCAAGTTAGATAGTGAAGCCAGATGCAACTGTATTCTGTTTTCAAGAGACTCATCTCACATGCATTGACACTCATGAGCTCAAATACAGGGATGGAGAAAATCTATCAAGCAAATGAAGAATAGAAAAAATCAGGGTTTCTAATCTAATTTTAGAAAAAACAGACATTAAACCAAAAAATGATCAAAAAAGACAAAGAAGGGCATTATATAATGGTAAAGGGTTCAATTCAACAAGAAAACCTAACTGTTCTAAATATATAGGCCCTTGTCTTTTTTAATCATTTTTTTGGTTTAAGTCTGTTTGTCTAAAATTAGAATAGCACCCCTGCTTTTTACATATATATGTATATATATAACATATATATGCATATACATTACATATATACATATAGTATATAAAATATACATATATGTATATAAATATGCATATATATATATAAAATATACAATATGTGTATATGTATGTATAAAATATGTATATATGTAAATATAATATGTATATATAAAATTACATATATTTTACAGTATGTGCCATGTGCAGATGAGAAGAATGTACATTCTGTTGTTTTGGGGTGGAGAGTACATTCTGTTGTTTGGGGGAGAGTGGACCTACATTCCCTTAGGTCTATCCGTTCAAGGGTCCCATTTCAGTTCGCAAATATACTTGTTAGTTTTCTACCTCAATGATCTATCTAATACTATCAGTGGGGTGTTGAAGTCTCCCACTGTTATTGCATAGTTATCTAATTATCTACATCAGTCTCTAACAACTTGCTTTATGAATCCTAATGCTCCTGTGTTGGATACACATACACACACACATGCACAGATATGTGTGTGTGTGTGTATATGTGTGTGTGTATGTATATGTGTGTATATATATGTCTAAAATCAGAATAGCAACCCCTGCTTTTTACATATATATGTGTATACATGTGTATATATGTTATATGTATACACACACATATACATTACATATATACACATACATAATAAATGTGCTGGGAAAATTGGCTAGCCATAAGCAGAAAGCTGAAACTGGATCCTTTCCTTACTCCTTATACGAAAATTAATTCAAGATGGATTAGAGACTTAAATGTTAGACCTAAAACCATAAAAACCCTAGAAGAAAACCTAGGTAATACCATTTAGAACATAGGCATGGGCAAGGACTTCATGTCTAAAACACCAAAAGCAATGGCAACAAAAGCCAAAATTGACAAATGGGATCTAATTAAAGAGCTTCTGCACAGCAAAAGAAACTACCATCAGAGTGAACAGGCAACCTACAGAATGGGAGAAAATTTTTGCAATCTACTCATCTGACAAAGATGTCCCTGGGGTGCAAGTTTGATTTAGCATACATAAATCAATAAATACAATTCATCACATGAACAGAACTAAAAACTAGAACCACATGATTAGATCAATATACACAGAAAAGGCTTTCTACAAAATAGAACATACCTTCCTAATACAAATCTTCAACAACCTAGACACTGAAGGAATATAACTCTGAATAAGAAGAGCCATCCATGGCAAATCCAAAGCCAACATCATACTGAATGGACAAAAGCTGTACGCAACCAAAACAAGGATGTTCACCTTCACCACTGTTACTCAACATAATGCTGGAAGTCTTAGCTACAGCAAGCAAGCAAGAGAAAAAAAATGAAAGTTATCCAAGTAGAAAGAGAGGAAGTCAGAATATATCTGTTTGCAGAGGATTTAATTCTATACCTACAAAACCCCATACTCCATGTGCAAAAGCTCCTACATCTGATAAACTTCAGCAAAGTTTTAGGATACAAAATCCATATACAAAAATCGGTAACATTTCTATACACCAGCAATGTCCAAGCTGAGAACCAAATCGAGAATGCAATCTCTTTCACAATACCCACCAAATATATAAAATATCTCGGAATACAGTTCACCAAGGAGGTGGAAGAATTAGAGACACTGCTGAAAAAATTGGAGGTGGCACAAATAAGTGGAAAAACATTCCATGCTCATGGATAGGAAGAATCAATGGCCACATGGTAAAAACCAATTTATGTCCTTACATTTTTAAGTGTGATAGTCATTTTAGGGAATGAAGTCAAGAAAATTCAGCTTATACCCTTTGTATATACACTTTATATCTTTGTGAGAGAGAAGTAAATCTAAGAAAAATGTCAAAGAATGAAAGTTAAGTGAGTTCTTAGGTAGAAACAAAGAGGCAGTTTCAGATATGGGACCAGCCAAAACCGGGTTAAGAGATAGGACAGTGATCCATAAAAAGTGATCTTTATCGGCAAAGTGAGAGAACATGTTTATATTTACTTATATTAATGACTATCCTATATTAAAAGTGAAATTTTATAATTTCTTCACTGTCTTATAATGTACATTTCATATGAAAAATTGATAAAAGTTAAGGATACTACCAGATTAAAAAAATAACTATTTCCTTACATTATAGTCATCTTTTTATACTTTGAAAAAATGACCCAATTATAATATTTATATCTTTCCATTTATATTATGTGCCAGAAATAATTCTATTTGGAACAATAAGTGTGATGTATTTATAGGTAGATTGACAATTTAGAACACACTGGCAAGAAACAGAATGACTAAAACCATGTTACTGAAAAAAATAAATTTGGGATCAGGAACAAACATAAAGCTTCGTAGTATTTGTACAGATTCATCCATTCCCTCCTTCAAAATCTTCTAAAAAATAATTTCCAGAAATATTTATTGACAATATACTACAGTATTATGGCACCAAAAATTCAATACCTCAGATGACTTGTTC
This sequence comes from Trachypithecus francoisi, assembly GCF_009764315.1. Taxonomy (NCBI): domain Eukaryota; kingdom Metazoa; phylum Chordata; class Mammalia; order Primates; family Cercopithecidae; genus Trachypithecus; species Trachypithecus francoisi. The sequence goes on from NW_022681454.1 coordinate 153,745,360, forward strand.
TATATTATTTTATTGGTTTATTCAGATCTCATAAGGGTACCTATATGGTGTCTTTTAAATCTGGCCATAAAAATTTTAGGAAAAGTCCCAGAAGTTTGTAGCATATTTTCTATATTATAACTAATCATCTGTAGTTATATATACTTATATTTACCATCTTGTCATTATTATAATTATAGTTATTATTAGGAATAATAAAGTCCTTAAGGGTAGATACAGTTGTTTAGGTATATTTGTATATCTACATATACAGGCATCTAACAGTCACCAAAATATATGTTTGTTGATTTTAAAAAACTGATAGAGAATAATAATAGAAGCTAAGAAAATGTTTTAAAGGATATATAGAAGGGAGCAATTTCCTTATGATTGTAAATTTTAATATTACTCTATTAAAGCTCTCTGGTTATAAGAAGGATGGTATCAGACTGATTTATGGTTCAGTTTTATTAGTTCTCTCAAATTTGTTCTTCACCATAATAGTGAAAAAGAGAACACTCACATGTTGCGAGCTTGCCTTTTTCAGGAACTCGGGTACTTTACACACTCACACACACATGTGTGTGTGTATATATATATAGTTTATATTAATTCTCAAACATGTAAGTTATTATGCAATTTTAGAAGTGATTCCACAGACATCTCTCTTGGGACTGGTTAAGAGATTCTGCAGTATGGGGGTTGTCCATATGATTTGCTGGTAGCAAAAGTGAGCTAAGCTTACAGGGAGATGAAGTAGTTGGACATGTGAGAATTCAGGGCAAAATCAGTCTGAAATCAAAGAGGGTGATAGATGTTGGACTCGTTGTTGGGAGACTAGTTGAGCGTAGTAGTTCTATTACTTCCTTCTCTACCTCCGTTCATGTGTCAATGCCTTGGTGACCATTGGGGAACACTGACAACTGCTGAGGTTTGACTTAAGGAGAGCAGGTAGGTAAGCTAGACTCCAAGGAGTTAGCAGTTGTGTAGCGTGTAGTCTGGGGTTAAAGGAGGGAAGCCTGGTGACTAATGGCATTGAAAATGTGCTTAGAAGACTTTGCCCCTACAGAAGATGGCTATCTTATGAGTTTAAAGTTCACTGCTCAAGAATGGGGTAGGAAATTGCAAGGGATTAAATGGTAATAGAAAAATCTAGGATCTGTTTCAATTGAGGAAAACCACATAAAATTTATCCTAAGATTACCCAAGTTAGAAACATGTATCACTTAGCAGGCCATCCTAAAAGTAGAATTTTAAAAATATATTACATCATTTTAAATAGCTAGGAAGTTATTGAATGTTCCCAACACAAGGAAATAGTGAATGTCTGAGATGATGGATATGCGAACTGCCCTCATCTTATCATTATATGTTTGGCAACATGACTATGTACCCCATAAATATGTACAATTGTGATGCGTCAATTAAAATTTTAAAAAGTTAGAAAGAAAAAATTAGTTCAATTTATAAAGGACTGGCTTTCCTAGTATAGACACTTCATGATAATTAATTACAAATTACCTCTAAATACTCATAAGATACAGGATAACTACTTTACAGGAGACTTGACTAATTCTGATTTAAATAGTTGTCTTAAACTGAAGATAACTACTTAAAACAAAAAAAAATGAATATTTTAATCCCTTGCTAAAATTTGAAGAAATGCTACAGTTTGAGAAAACAAGAGTTTTAATTAATTTTAATTATAATCTTGCCTCCATATTGTTGAGTTTTTAATGTTCTTTCACCTGGGCTTTTCTTGAATGGCTTTTCTTGTGTTTGAAATTGCATTATTTCTTGTCATATTGAAACAAATTCTGCTACATTTTACGTAGATTTTTACCTGAAGAAATAGTTTTTTTTTCTTCTGCCTGTGTCAAACTTTATCATGCAAATCTCAACAATGAATACTGAGTTGTGATTCCATCTTTGAGACAATCTGTTCATCAGGTGGGCAGAGGAATCTTAATATTTTTTTCAGATCTGAAAGGGTTGTCACCATAGCAGACATAGACAATAATACAAAAGAGAGAGCAAGAAAAACAAAGCATACAGTTTAACCTTTTCTTTGTTTCTTTATATGTTAATATATGGAATGTGAGATCGTTTTTGGTAACCTCTTTCATGATTAAGAATGAAGAAGAGTAAAAGATAAAGTGAGGTGTTTATATACACTGCACAATGATCTCCTTCTTCTGGAAATGAAAACAATCACCATCACAAGTAATTTGGATAAAATATTGTAGATCTCAAACTCTAGTTACTCAAGAATTCACACTAAAGAGAGAGCTGAGAATACTATCATCACATAATTTAATAATACAAGGCATGGTGATTAATTAATTAAGCTAATCAACTGTATGTGTGTTGCCAACTATTGATAATGTTTAAGGCCAAGTTTGAAATGATTTGTCTGGGAAGGGTATTGTATTTATATATATAATCTTCCACGAGGGAAATAAATGTTTTAATTGAAAACTATTTTAATATTCTTAATTTTAGATCACTTTAAAATTACTAGTAAAGGGGGGGCGGAGCAAGATGG